>NC_041386.1:188519641-188584015 GCF_002162155.2 Triticum dicoccoides | reverse complement strand
CTCCTCTTCCTCCACTAGGCCCATTAAGGCCCATTAGGTTACCGGGGGGTTTCGGTAACCTCCCGGTACTCCGGTAAAATGCCAATTTCACCCGGAACACTTCCGATGTCCAAACATAGGCTTCCAATAAAGCAATCTTGATGTCTCGACCATTTCGAGACTCCTCGTCATGTCCATGATCACATCCGGGACTCCGAACAACCTTCGGTACATCAAAACATATAAACTCATAATGAAACTGTCATCGTAACGTTAAGTGTGCGGACCCTACGGGTTCGAGAACAATGTAGACATGACCGAGACATGTCTCCGGTCAATAACCAATAGTGGAACCTGGATGCTCATATTGGCTCCTACATATTCTACGAAGATCTTTATCGGTCAGACCGCATAACAACATATGTTGTTCCCTTTGTCATCGGTATGTTACTTGCCGAGATTCGATTGTCGGTATCTTAATACCTAGTTCAATCTCGTTACCGGCAAGTCTCTTTACTTGTTCTGTAAAACATCATCCCGCAACTAACTCATTTAGTTGCAATGCTTGCAAGGCTTAAGTGATGTGCATTACCGAGAGGGCCCAGAGATACCTCTCCGACAATCGGAGTGACAAATCCTAATCTCGAAATACGCCAACCCAACATGTACCTTTGGAGACACCTGTAGAGCACCTTTATAATCACCCAGTTACGTTGTGACGTTTGGTAGCACACAAAGTGTTCCTCCGGTAAACGGGAGTTGCATAATCTCATAGTCATAGGAACATGTATAAGTCATGAAGAAAGCAATAGCAACAAAGTAAACGATCGAGTGCTAAGCTAACGAGATGGGTCAAGTCAATCACATCATTCTCCTAATGATGTGATCCCGTTAATAAAATGACAACTCTTGTCTATGGCTAGGAAACATAACCATCTTTGATCAACGAGCTAGTCAAGTAGAGGCATACTAGTGACACTCTGTTTGTCTATGTATTCACACAAGTATTATGTTTCAGGTTAATACAATTCTAGCATGAATAATAAACATTTATCATGATAGAAGGAAATAAATAATAACTTTATTATTGCCTCTAGGGCATATTTCCTTCATTCAGTTCAATGAACTGTTTGCGATGAGGCGGAACAAAAGAAACGGGCAGCCAGATGAAGGCATGTGCGATATACAGCATACAGTTCACTCGGATGAACTGTTTGTGATTAGGCAACACAAAAGAAATGGTCAGCCAGATCAAGGTGTGTGCGATATATGGTATGCGGTTCACTCGGATGAACTGTTTGGGTTGAGACAAGAGAACAGAAATGGTTCAATATAACAAGATGTGTGTGATACGTGGCAAACAGGTCTGTAGTCAGAAATGTGTGCAAAGACCGATAATAGCACAAATGGTTGCTTCTAATAAGACGTGTGTGTTGTGCGATGGGATTGCATACAAAACAATAACATATATATACACACTTATAAGGACATGGTTGCATAACCAAATTAAACATCCACTTACATAGGTGGCTACTACAACCATGGCATTTGCACACACCAAAGTAAACTATTACATGCATAATTACATAGGTGGCTACTACACACATGACATTCCACACAGGAATAAAGTAAACTATGTATTACATGCATGATTAACTAGCATAAACGATCATCTGATCATCATCTACTTCTTGTGACGCTTTCTCTGCTTGTGGCTCGATCTGGGCACATCGATTTGGGTAACGAGGCACTTCCTCATATCAATGATCCGCCTATGCATCTCGTAGCATGTGTACACACTCTTGTTCGCCAATCGGAGGTGAGGTTCATCCAGTTGCCGCATCCAGGCCTTGTGCCAGGATACGGGACTTGTTCTCTGGGCATCCTGCTTCATCTTTTCGTAGTAGGGGTCGATGATGGCCGAGGGGAGTTCGACCAGGGAGTCCTTCGTGCTACCCCAGACACTGTAGTGGTCACGAATTTCGACAAGGTTCTTGCAGGCCAAGCCCGTAACACTGAGCGCTTTTACATCATCGGTGGTTTCCACCGTGGCGAACTTGTAGTCGGTGCTGTTGACAAACCTGTTGAAACGGTCGCAAGGCTCTGTGGCCATGTAGTAGTGGTAAATGAGCGGACACACGACTGGCCGACGACAACCTTCTGTTCTATGCCGAGACAATCGGTGGTGTACTGGAGGTCGATGCCGACCACCTTGTACTTGTCTCGAGCAAGCAACTACTCAACGCTATTGAAGTAGTCGTTCACCATGGCTGGGTCGATGGTGTACACCACCAAGAGATCTGTCTCCCTCGCGTGGGTCTCGGCTCTATGCTCGCCGAACTCCATTGGAGCGCTGCTAGACATCCCCTCTCTATGTGTCATCGTGGGTGTGCTTGTTATGTTGTGGGGCGCGATCGAAAGGTTGAAGAGACTAAGGTTATAATGGCCACGAGACTTAAAGGGGAAGCCGGACGGCGAGGAATATCGGCAGGCCCTGATGGCAGTTCTAAATTGCAGAGCGTAACTCCACCGCACGTAACTGCATCGCATGGCAATGCGCGCGGCGCAGCCACATACATATGGGGACCCCGACGTGATCGTGCGCACGCCCAACCGCTGACAGAGCGCGCGCGGAGGGACGCGAGCGGAGCGCTCTGCGGTCGCCTCAATGGCGAGCAACCATATATGTATATGCATATAGCAGTTGAACTTGCAAGGAAAAGTTGTCCATAAGCCGAGCGCGCCGACAGACGCGAGCAGAGCACGCCAACGGACGCGAGCAAAGCGCGCCGCGGCGCCTAATGGTGAGCACAGCGCGCTGCGGCGCCTAACGGCAAGCAGAGCTTGCCGAGGGACGCGAGAAGAGGCCGTCACAATGATACATGGCAAATAATACGAATTGTGCGAGCGATGTCGTAGACATCAAGCACGAATCAGATTAGAGTTGCGTGTGCGATACGTGGCATACAGTTGATCCATCCGAGCTGTTTGTGATGGAATAAGCTGTGTGTGTTGCGGGGAAACGCTTGCTGGTATATAACCTTAAATTTAACCAAAAAAGTGTTGATGCTTGTTACAAAAATTGTATAACTGGAAACTATGTTCAAATACGAATCGAACGATATAATCTTTGGTGACATGCATTCGTATTGTATTAGTTAAATCCTACTTATAAACCAGGATGGGGGTATAGTAGGTAATTAAATCGCAAACATTTTTTTGTATTAACCGTTTGTGTACGTGTCATTTCGTCCTCCTCTCGCACGTCTTGTCACCCCGCTGCCGCAGACGGCTTACAGCGCAAGCTTGTGTAGCGCGCGAGGGCGTTCTTTTGGCCAAACGGTAGCTCGAAGTGGCGCCAATGAATCGTCGATGAGCCCATCCCCACGCAACCTCGCAGGTTCCCACACAAGCTTCCAGTCCGACTTGGTGAAATCCCCCAAAATCCCAATGCTTTACCGGCCTGCTATATAATCCCTCACGACCGACGAGTCCCGCGTCGCATTTTCCCCTCCCTCCCTGTAGCTTATCTCCACTTCTTCTCCCACAATCGCCAATGGCACCGGTCCGTCGTCGTCGCTCAGCCACTCCGCCGTCATCAGAGGACAGCTCCAGCTGGGAGGCTACACCGCGGCGGCGGCTTAGTCCCCGGTGTAGTGTAGTGCGCGTGGCGTCCCTGTTGGGTGTGCGCGGAACACCCACCACATGCTTCGCCGCCGCAGCCCGTCGGGAGCTGTTGCCGGCCGCCGTTGCCGCCACACCACCGTTGAAAGCCAGGGCCAACGCCCGCTCCGCCGCTGCGGCCCGAAGGCGGGAGGTGGCCGTCGTGGCCGCCACCCCACTGCCGGCCATCACCCGCTCTGCCACCGCGGCCCGAAGGCAGGAGGTGACCGTCATGGCCGCCACCCAATCGTCGGCCGCCGTGGCCGCCAACCCACGGTCGACCGCCGGGACTATCACCCGCTCCGACACCGTCGCTCGAAGGAGGGTGGCGGAGGTGGAGGCTCGCACGTGTGTCACAACCTTGCGCGCTACATCGAGTTCTGGCGGGAGGAGAAGGAGCGCCTCATCGAGAACGCAAAGAGCCTTACCGCAGCCGTGGCCACAGCACACGCCGACGCAGAGATGAGGAATCAGGAGATCTATGAGCAGTCCAGCCGCTTCGAGAGGGATCATTTGGAGCGGCAGTGGGCGTTCGAGCTGGCGAGTGTCGCTAAACGTGCAGCAGCGGCAGCCACCGTATTGCATTTGTCCAGCTCATCGGTAGGCTCCTCCTCCTCCTCCTCTGCCTCTTACTGAGTGTGCTCGGCAAAGGAGAGGCCGTCGGAAGTAGCACAAAGCTCCTCCTCCTTCGTAGTATTTAGGGGCTATTTTGTTCAGTTCATCTGACTATAGATGTGTGGTGGAACTATACAACGTACTTAAAATTAGCTAGTATATATAGTTGAACTAACTATTTCAGTACGTGGTTGGCAATAATTGGGGAAACGTTTGGTTGGTTTAGCTATCAAGTTGAACTTTTTGTATAAATTAAGAATGACTGCCTAATCTATGAATGAAATCTATGCTTAATTACTGAATTTTAGTTGCAAAAATTGGACAGTGCTAGTGATTTTTAGCTGCATATTTTGACAAATCGCAGTGTTACAAGGATTGACAAATGGCAATGTTACTAGATCAACAAATGTCAATCTTTCCAATTTGACAAATGTCAACATACCCAATATGACAGATGCAAATCTTACCAAATTGTTTGTACGTGGTTGCACATAGGTCATCCAAAACAATCATTTGCGTTGAAAGGATGCACAAATCCTGCGCTGCGACTTTTCCCTCAAATTAAGGGGGAAGACCATAGCTCTCACTTTGCATATGGGTGTTCTGTCTAAAACGTTTGCAATCAAGAGCTGCAGAAATCCTTCTCGGCACATTTTCTCTTGGCTTCCTGGGGAAGCTGTCGGTTTGCATATGGGTGTTTTAACTAAAACATTTGCGATCAAGAGCTGCACAAATCCTGCTAGGCACATTTTCCCTTGGTTTCCTGGGGAAGTTGTCGGTTTTGCATACGGGTGTTCTAACTAAAACGTTTGCGATGAGTGTTTTATATTCAAAAACCACATTAAACTTCGGCTTGGGCGCCATTAATGGAGAGGATGCCAGCAAGGCGGGCAGCCATGGAAGTCAAAGTGCTCGCTTCCCGGTGAGCCTGCGCGGTGTACATCTCGCATGCTTCCCAGTGAGCCTCTGCATTGGAGTACAGCTCGCACGCCTCCTGTTTAGCTAAGCGCACCTATCCGCACGACACCTCCTAGCCATTAAAAGAGTGAGGCATGGCGTCACGTGAATGGTTAATAGAACGCACACAATTTAAATTATACAAAACATTTGAGATGTTACAGTGGCAACTATTTGTTACAAAATGCCCTTGTTGACTGTTATTTGTGTGCGCCTTCTCTCAAAATGGACATGAAAAATACCACAACATGCCGGGTGCCATTCCATTATAGCATGCCAAGTTTCATGAATTTCAGACGAGTTTTGGATTTACTAGAATTTAAAAACAAAGTATCTCAACATTTTGCCGGCAATCAACAATGCCCTGGTGTTTGATATTCATTCCCATTTCTTGAATAGGACCTAAGCATGCACCGAAGGACACATATTTGATTTTTTTTCAACCAATTTATATGCACCGGAGCATGTGCATGTAGTTCAAATTTGAATTATGCAAATAAAATGCCTAGAAAACCCAGTTAATGTATAAAAATGTCCAAACGAACCCTGAAAAATTCCAAAATTAAAAACAACACTCATGTTGTTCTATGTTGACACTAGAATTTTTTTAAAGCAATAAGAGGCAATGAATATCGTTTCGTCCCAAAAGGTGGCACGTTCGCGACCCAAACCATCACGCTTGTTGTGAGAAGCTCTAGTTTGTGAGAAGCTTATACCCAAACCTGCCCCAAATGGGACGAAATGTTTACCACAGCATGTTGATGCTGCTCCATGATAGCATGCCAAGTTTCATGAATTTTAGACGAGTTTTGGATTTACTATAATTTAAAAACCAAGTATCTCAATGTTTGTGGCCGAGTGACGGTGGCAGGGTGTTTCAAATTCATCCCCATTTCTTGCATGGGACCTAAGCATGCAACCAAGGACAAATATTTGATTTTTCAACCAGTTTATATGCACTCGAGCATGTGCATGTAGTTCAAATTTGAATTATGCACCTGAAATGCCTACAAAACCAAGTTAATGTATAAAAATGTCCAAACAAACTCCGAAAAATTCCAAAATTAAACACAACACTCATGTTGTTCTATCTTGACACTAGAAATTTTTTGAAAGCAATAAGAGGCAACGAATATCGTTTCATCCCCAAAGGTGGCACATTCCCTACCGAAACCATCACGCTTGTTGTGAGAAGCTCTGGTTTGTGAGAAACTTATACCCAAAACTGCCCCAATTGGGATAAATTTTTTACCACAGCATGTTGATGCCGCTCCATGATAGCATGCCAAGTTTCATGAATTTTAAATGAGTTTTGGATTTACTAGAATTTTGAAACCAAGTATCTCAATGTTTGCAGCCAAGTGACGGTGGCAGGGTGTTTGAAATTCATTCCCATTTCTTGCATGGGATGTAAGCATGCACCGAAGGACACAAATTTGATTTTTCAACCAATTTATATGCACTGGAGCATGTGCATGTAGTTCAAATTTGAATTATGCACATAAAATGCCTGGAAAACCCAGTTATTGTATAAAAATGTCCAAATGAACCCTGAAAAATTCCAAATTAAACACAACACTCCTGTTGTTCTATGTTGACACTAGAAATTTTTTGAAAGCAATAAGAGGCAACAGATATCGTTTCGTCCCCAAAGGTGGTACGTTCCCTACCAAAACCATCATGCTTGTTGTGAGAAGCTCTGGTTTGGGAGAAGCTTATACCCAAACCTGCCCCAAATGGGATAAATTTTTTACCACGGCATGATGATGCCGCTCCATGATAGCATGCCAAGTTTCATGAATTTCAGACGAGTTTTGCATTTACTAGAATTTAAAAACTAGGTATCTCGATGTTTGCGACCGAGTGACGGTGGCAGGGTGTTTGACATTCATTCCCAATTCTTGCATGGGACCTAAGCATGCAAGGACACAAATTTGATTTTCCAACCCGTTTATATGCACTGGAGCATGTGCATGTAGTTCAAATTTGAATTATGCACCTGAAATGCCTACAAAACCAAGTTAATGTATAAAAACGTCCAAACGAACCCTGAATAATTCCGATTTTTTTGACGACACACCTATAATTGCATGTTCACTGCAGACAAAAGTTCTAGCAATTGAAACACCATCCTTTGCAGCTGTGACCCCATTATGTAATTCAAATCAAGACAAAAAATCAAGTAGATCGCACACAGTTTATTATCACCAACCGTGTGAGATGCAGCACAAAATATCTTGGAGCACCGTCGAAGTGTCAAGCACACTAGACAGCTCCTCAAATATCATTTCATTGTTTAATCATCACCGGTGAAAGATGGGGACGTGGACCCAGGTCGTGAGGGCAACTTCGGCAGCCCACTCTGGCGAGAGCGCGGCCGCAGCCGCCAGGCGCGTGCTAATGATACGGCTCCAACGTATCTATAATTTTTGATTGCTCCATGCTATTATATTATCTATTTTGTATGTTAATGGGCTTTATTTTACACTTTTATATCATTTTTGGGACTAACCTACTAATCGGAGGCCCATCCCAAATTGCTGTTTTTTTTGCCTATTTTAGGGTTTCGAAGAAAAGGAATATCAAACGGAGTCCAAACATAATGAAACCTTCGGGAACGTGATTTTCTCAACAAACGTGATCCAGGAGACATGGAGTGGCCGCCAAGAAACAAGGGAGGAAGGCACGAGGCAGGGGGCACGCCTACCCCCTGGGCGCGCCCTCCACCCTCGTGGGCCCTCCGTTGCTCCACCGACGTACTTCTTCCTCCTATATATATCCACGTACCCCCCAAACATCCAGGAGCACCACGAAAACCTAATTCCACCGCCGCAACCTTCTGTACTCGAGAGATACCATCTCGGGCCTTTTTCGGAGCTCCGCCGGAGGGGGCATTGATCAGGGGGGGTCTCTACATCAACTCCATGGCCTCTCCGGTGATGTGTGAGTAGTTTACTTCAGACCTACGGGTCCATAGTTATTAGCTAGATGGATTCTTCTCTCTCTTTGGATCTCAATACAAAGTTCTCCTTGATTTTCTTGGAGATCTATTCGATGTAATCTTCTTTTGCGGTGTGTTTGTCGAGATCCGATGAATTGTGGGTTTATGATCCAGATTATCTATGAACAATATTTGATTCTCCTCTGGATTCTTTTATGTATGACTGGTTTATCTTTGCAAGTCTCTTCCAATTATCAGTTTGGTTTGGCCTACTAGATTGGTCTTTCTTGCAATGGGAGAAGTGCTTAGCTTTGGGTTCAATCTTGCGGTGTTCGATCCTAGTGACAGAAAGGGAACCGATACGTATTGTATTGTTGCCATCAAGGATAAAAAGATGGGGTTTATATCATATTGCATGAGTTTATCCCTCTACATCATGTCATGTTCCTTAAAGCATTACTCTGTTCTCTTGAACTTAATACTCTAGATGCATGCTGGATAGCGGTCGATGTGTGGAGTAATAGTAGTAGATGTAGGCAGGAGTCGGTCTAGTTGTCTCGGACGTGATGCCTATATACATGATCATTATCACATCCCTAGCTTATGGCAATGCACTAGGCTAGCCTCACGAGTGTCATCATGTTAAGTTTCAGACGAACTTGAAATGGGGATTTTTTAAACCCTAGCATCAAAGGAATTCACTAGGTTCAACTCAAATATTCTCAGTGAATCCAAATGGCTTTCAAAAATGTTCATCATTTCTGGAAAATGCTAGAAGCAATAACCAGAGGTGTTGCACATTTTTCCATGACATATTTGGGCTCTGAATTAAATCATATAGTATTTGCATTTGGGCATATAAATGCTATTACATATTTTAAATTCTCAAATAATCATAAACTAAAATGTTTATTGTTGGTTATATTCCAAATAGTGGCATTGAGTAGTTTCATGATTTTTGGATCTGCTTAAGTATTTTTTTAATAAAGCCCTAAAGACTACAGAATAATAGAAAACAGAAACTAAAATAGGAAAAGCAGAGAGAGAGAAGATACCTTACCTGGCTCTTACCTGGCCTGGCCCAGCACGGCCCGGCCCACTGGCCTGGTGCCAGTCATCGCCTACCTCTGCCAGTAGGCAGAGGAGGGACACCGCGACACCGCCGAGCTCGCCATGCCTCCTCGTGCTTGCCGCCGACCGCCTGGAGATGGCTGGAGATGCCACACACCCCCAGGCCCTCTCACTCCTCCCCCCGTGCTCATCTCCTCCCTTGTCCCCCTCGCGCGCACCAGCCGAGTGCAGCCGTAGCCGCCGCTCGCCGTAGCCATGGCCACCGGCCACCCCACGCCTCGCCGACGCGCCCAGAAGCTCCGCCACTTCGTCCTCCACCCCTCACCGAGCCACGCCCCGCCGGAAGCCCTGCAGCGTTGTCCCCGACCTTGTCTTCAACCTCTGACCACCGGCGAACTCAACGGGGATTCGCGAGCTCCAGCCCCTCCCCGGACTCGCCGTTGCCTCTACTGGAATCACCGTGAGCCCCTGCCCCTTTCCCCTCTCTCCCCGTGCTCGTTCGCGCCTTCTAACCACCATGGCCATCGGAGCCGATAGCTCCTCGCTGCCGGCCATGTCGCCACCGCGACCACGGCCGTGCAAGCACGCGTCCGATCCCACCGCTGCACTCACTGCACTCCCGCGGGTCGGTCACGACCATCCACGGCTCCGAACATGCCCCGCAACGGCAAACCACCGTTGGCCGAACTTCGACTGCCGCCGCGAGCTCGCTTCCGATGAGCTCGGTCCACCCCAGCTGCTCCTGCTTGTCCTGTTAGATGCGCGCGATCGCCAGCTCCCTGCAGAGCCTCTCCGCCGCTCATTTGGTCTCCTGAGCTGCGATTTCGAGCACTTCCGCCGTGTCTGGCGTCGCCGGCGACGAGCCGTGGACCAAGTCCGACGAGGTTGACTCGTTTGACCTGGGGTTTGACACCCCCCAGGGTCACTGACGTGCAGGCCCATCCATGCTAATCTTTAGTTAGATTTAGATTAGTGCTAATTAACCCTGACAGTTAGTTTAGACATAACCAGTGGGCCCATGCCCTAATTAACCTAGGTTAGTACTAACGTAACACTAACTACTCTATTAGTTAGTTGTTACACTAACATGTGGGTCCCAGCCGTCAGGTTTGACCTGGGCTGGCGCCTTTGACCTGCCGACGTCACCCCGACGTCATGCTGACGCAGTTAACCTTTTTCTGGATTTATTCTTCTTCAGGAAATTCCAGAAAATAGCTAAAACTTCTAAAATTCATAGAAATTAATCAATAACTCAGAATGAAATAAGTTATATATGAAAAATGATCAGAAAAATCCATTCTATCCATCTGTACAGGTTTCATGCATGTTATAACAACTTAACCTTGCTGTTTAGGTCAAACATGTTAATGCACTTGTATGAACCCATAACTTGAGTTTGTATTTGAATATTTGGTTCAAATAAGCTCAAAACCTTCTGGTTGTAGTTGCATTAGCCCAACACACACATATTGCCATGTCATGATCATGCATCATGTTGTGTGTTGCATTGATTGCGTTTCCACTCTATTGTCGGTGGTTGTCCCCTCTCGATAGACGTATTCCGACGATGAGTTCGATGACACCGATGAAGAGCTATACTATCTTCAGAAGTGCCAGGCAAGCAAAATGTCACATCCCTAGCTTCTGGTATTACACTAGGGTAACTTCATGTGTGCATCATGTTTAAACTTTGGAAGAAACTTGAAATGGGGATTGCCTAAACCCTAGCATTAAAGGAATTCACTAGGTTCAACCAAAATATTTCCAGTAAATCCAAATGGCTTTAAAAAATGTTCATCATTCTTGGAAAAAGCTGGGAACAGTAACCAAAGGTGATGCACATTTTTGCATGACATATTTGGGCTCTGGATTAAATCATACTCTATTTTCATTTGGGCATTTAAATGCTATTAAATATTTTAAATGCTCAAATAATCATAAACTAAAATGTTTATTGTAGGATATATTCCCAACAGTGATCATGAGTAGTTTCATGATTTTTGGAAGTGTCTAGGTATTTTTTAACAAAACCCTAAAGACTAGAGAATAATAGAAACCAAAATTAAAACAGAAAGCAGAGAGAGAAAGCAAACCTGGGGGCCCAGCTGTGGCCCAGCCCACCTCCTTCCCTTGTCTTCTTCCAGCTGCTGCCAGGAGGACGCCGGTCGTGTGCTCGCCGCGCGCGCGCCACCTCCACCCTGCTTGGCTGCCCCCTCATCGCTCTGGCTCTCCCTCGCGACGCCACGCAGCCCCCGACCTCTCTCGCACTCTCCCTCGCCCTCATCCCCTCCTCTGTCTCTCTCTCACGCGCACGGCCGAACGCCACCGTCGCCACCGACGTCATTCACCGCGGCCACAGCCACCGCCTCACCTCCTCGACAGGTCCACGAGCTCCGCCTCAACCCACTCCTCCTCCTCACCGCGGCAAGTGAGCCGGGATGCTCCGCAGCGTCGTCATCGCCACCGTCTTCAACCTCGGGAGCCGGCCACTGCCGACATCGATTCGCCGTCGCCAAGCCGTCCCCGAGCAAGCCGAGCCCCTCTTCGTGATTGCTGTGAGCTCCGCCACCGTTTCCCCCTCTTCCCCGCTCTGTTTGATCGTCGTAGCCATCGCCCCCTTGATGACCGAAACACGCCGCCGCCTGAGCTCAACGTCGGCGTGGCTCCGGTGACCTTTTGGTCCCGGGCGTGCGTCTGATGTGTTTGCCGCACGCTGTAGAGCAACTCACGTGCTTTGGACTGGCCGTTTGCACACCACAATACCAACCCCGCAACCGCCCGAGCTCCGGCCGCCGCTGCTGATGCCGCCGTCGTTGCTACCGTCCACCTCAGGCCTCCCTAAGGCCACCTTCGGACGCGCCGTGATTCCAGCTTCCCGTAAAGCCCAGCCACGCATCCATCCATCGCCGGAGTTGGCTGGAAGGGCGACTCCACCGCCGGTGATAGTCACTATTTTGGGTTAATCACCCCGCTAACTAAGCCTCTAAGCCACTGACAACTAGGCCCCACCGAATTATTTAAACCCCTAACAAAATTAGTTAGACTTAAGTTAATCCCGGTGGACCCACGCGTCAGAGTTGACTGTGCTGACGTGGGTGTTGACCTGGCCCACATGTCCGTGACACTAATGGCACTGGGACACTGACCGGTGGATCCCATGCACCAGGTTTGACTCTGGCCAGCCCTGTTGACCGCTGACGTCACAGTGAGGCAACGCTGATGCAGTTAAACATTTTCTGGATTTCAAATAATTCAGAAAATTCCAGAAAATAGTTAAAACTTCAAAAAATCATAGAAATTAATCTATAACTCCAAATGAAATAATTTATATATGAAAAATTATCAAAAAATCCAATCTATCCATTTATGCTGTTTTCATGCATGTTGGAACCCTTCAACCTTGTTGTTTAGGTGAAACAAGTTAATGCACTAATATGACCTCTTATTTGGGTTTACATTTGAATCCTTGATCCAAATGAACTCAAACCAATCTGTTCTAAGTTGCATTAGCCAAAACACACTCATTTTGCCATGTCATGAGCATGCATCATATTGTTGCATTACATTGATTGTGTTTCTTCCTTGTTTGCCAGTATTGTCCCCTCTCAGTAAACATGGTTCCGACGATGAGTTCAATGACACCGATGAAGAGCTATTACTATCTTCAGAAGTGCCAGGCAACCAACCCCCCCCTTGTTGATTCCGATACAATCCCACTCTCTCGCTCCTGCTCTCTTTTACTGCCTTAGGACAACAACGATTCATCTGTTACTTGCTGCGGTAGTTGAACCCCCTTATCCTCTGCATGACCTGTCATTGCCACAGTAAATAGATGAAACCCACTAGCATGAGTAGGAGTTGTTTGAGCCCTGATGTGCCTACTCATTCATGCTTGTTTTTCATGCCTGCTATTGCTTAGAGTTGTGTCAGGTCTGATTCATCGGGGATGAATTGGAAAGTTGTGAACATGTCCTAATGTGTGTGAGCTAGGTGTGTTGAACACGATTTGGTAAAGGTATCGATGAGAGGCCGTGTAGGAGTACATGGTGGGTTGTTTCATTGAGGCCTTCCCTAAGAACTGAGATCTGTATGTGTGATTTAAGAATCAGTTACTACCATACATTGGGCCCGAAACCAATGGACCCTCTCGGCTTCTTAATCACCCTAGTCCTCTGTCCAGGAGTTGCAACTAGTTTCTAGTGTTTGTAGGATATGTGTTGGCGTCCATGCGTAGAGCTGACCCCAGGGGTGGGCTATGTTGCAGTAGATACACCGTGGCTGGGCATGCCGGGCGCCCGTTTGGTGTCTCGGAACCCTGTACACATCGTTCGGGGCCGTATGTGGAAACCTTGGCCGGATTCCCTGCAGATGGAACCTGGATAGGCGATAAACCTGGACTAGAGACTTGAGTGTTAGGTAGGCCATGGCCGATACCCTCGTTGGGCTTCCGCTTGAAGGTTGCCGAGTACATGTCGTGTAAACGACGGTAAGTGGTGAGAGCG
The DNA here is from genome assembly GCF_002162155.2 of Triticum dicoccoides. Lineage (NCBI taxonomy): Eukaryota > Viridiplantae > Streptophyta > Magnoliopsida > Poales > Poaceae > Triticum > Triticum dicoccoides. The sequence continues at coordinate 188,570,287 of NC_041386.1, read as the reverse complement.
TGTATGAAGAAGTAGACCCCTGCAGGGTTAACATCATCTATTCGAATAGCCGCGTCTGTGGTTAAGGACTACTTGGTTGCCTATACAGTTCATAGACAAGTGAAAGTGGATACTCTAAAACTCGCAAGATAAGTGTGAGTGCTATGGATGGCCTTCTCGTAGGGAGACGGGAGCGGATCCATAGTGGTGTATTGAATGGTGAATATGTGGACTCGTGTGCGCCACCTCAAAAGAGTTGCTTGCAGTCGTAGTTCAGGTTAGCCACTGAGTCAAAGCTGGCTTGCTACAGTTAAACTCCACCACCCTTTATTGATACTGATGCATATGTAGATAGTTCTGATGTAAGTCTTGCTGGGTACATTTGTACTCATGTTTGCTTAATTTATGTTTTGCAGAGAGACATCAGTCTCGCTAGTAGTTCCATGTGGGCTTCGACATTTAGCTTGCTACCTCAGCTACGATCTTGTGCCCTCGGCAGGATCTGGTAGATAGTCAGGCTTCTTAGCCTTTTCCATTTTGTAGATGTCTGTACTCAGACATGTTAAGCTTCCGCTTATGCTTTGATTTGTATGCTATGATGGTTGGGTCATGAGACCCATGTTTGTAATATCTCTCTCCTTGGAGCCTAATGAATAAATACTTGAGTTGTAGAGTTATGTTGTGATGCCATGTTCTATTTACACATATCGAGCATATTGTGTGTATGATTGAAATGCTTGGTATGTGTGGGATCCGACAATCTAGTTGTTTATCCTTGGCAGCCTCTCTTATGGGGAAATGTAGTCTAGTGCTTCCATGAGCCATAGTAGTCCGCTACAGACCGGTTCACCGGAGTCCTGTTAGCCCAGCACTACTGCTCAGGACACTTGACTGGCCGGCATGTGTTTCACTTCGTTCCCGTGTCTGTCCCTTTGGGGAAATGTCACGCGGTGACATCCGGAGTCCTGCCTAGCCTGCTACAGCCCGGGTTCACCGGAGTCCTGTTAGCCCAGTGCTACAGCCCGGATTCACACGCTGCTGACCGACATGCTCGATGTGATTCATGTATGCCTGTCCCCATAGGTTAGTGCCGCTTTGGGTTCACGACTAGCCATGTCGGCCCGGGTTCTCTGTCATATGGATGCTAGCGACACTATCATATACGTGAGCCAAAAGGTGCAAACGGTCCCGGGCCATGGTAAGGCGACACCCGTGGGAATACCGTGCGTGAGGCCGCAAAGTGATATGAGGTGTTACCGCCTAGATCGATGTGACTTGGAATCGGGGTCCTGACAGCTTTGGTATCAGAGCCTGACTGCCTGTAGGATTACCAAGCCAAACTGGTCGAAGTTGTGTCTAGAAATGCTTTAGTTATGTAAGGGAATTGATTGTGGAAGGGAACATATGGCTCTTTTTACTCCTTATACCTTATGCCTTCTGATCTGAGTCACCCTCTTCTCTTCTATGGGGATTAAGAACTAGGTTTCTCATCTTTCTATCAGGATCACGTGTTACTAATCCGTAGATTCGTAGGATAGTTGGTCTCAAGCCTCAGTTCAGTTTCTACTACTCCAGTGTGTTGTTAAATGGCCTCAAAACCCTGATATGATGTTGTTGAGTGGTTATGCCACCATTTTGCAGGATCTCTCAAATAATTTTGAGCATTTACAGCCGTTATGCTGTCCGAGTCATCCCAGGTTTCTACATAGTCTGATGCATTTGCAAATCCATTCTTTGTATATGTTGAGGTACTCTATTGCCTCGAGATATATGTTGGAGCTATTATTATGACCCTAGATGTCTTAGGGAGTCACCTAGTAATCTAGTAATGCTTTGTATTCCCAGTGTGATGATTTTGGCCCTTAATCCCGAAGCATCCCGTGATGCCATTAGTTAGTAGGCATTCTATTCCTGGGTTTGTGAACCCGAGATTCACCCTACTTACTTCATGTTGATAGTGTTTGCTCGTTCCTTTAGGTTATTAGTAACCTTTGCATTAGTCCTCGAGGTCCGTGGTATTTCCTTCTTCCAAATACTATGAACCACTTATGGCATAAGTTTGTTGGATCAAAAGATCACAATCAGACTGCTCTTGATGAGTTCTTCGTTCTACATTGTGAATCTGCCAGTTCTACCTTTCTGCATGGGTTATCCAAAAGAAATGTTGAGCTTGCTCGACATACTAATCCATGCATCCACAACTCAGAAAATCATATGTTCTTTGAGTTGTCCCTCATTAGTTGTTTTTTTACCTCCGTCTATCAATTTGTAGTCAGGAGTAGTCATGCACTCGTGTTATCGATGCCCATTACTCTTGTGGTTCGTCAAGCCATTCTATTCCAGAATGACTAGGAGAAACAGACTCCAGTACCTCATCCATATCCAGGATTGGGTCAAAGCAGTTGTAATCCACAAATCAAATGCCAATCCAGCTTTTGATTCTGATCTACCTTGGAGTATTACCATCTTTATATCAAGAATGTCATGGAAATTGCACACCATCCTATGAACTCTTGATACAGTGATACTTCTTGCCATCATTATTCATTCCTTGGTCCCCATGTTATCCGACAAGTGAATCGTGATGCGTGAAATCAATACTCCTAGCAACTCCGTTGCTTGGTAGTTAAAGGACAATATTCTCACCCCTAGCGCGTTGGTTACTGAACCATCGTTCTGAGATTGATCGTGCTACCTAGTCCTTATTTCCGGTGCACTTTTCGATCAATGAGTTAGGATAGTGTCAATCCTTGCTTATTTGATCATATCGTCTCGCCCTGAAAAGCAAGATTGTTCTCGAGCTTAGTGACATATCGGTGGTTCGTGATTTTCCATATATCTTCTCGGAAGTATAACCAGGTTGTCACCTGACCGCTATGTTGAGTTCGTGATCAAGTGGTTTCTTATAAACCACCCCTTTCTCCAAGAATCTGTGTTGGATACCCCTGAGCTAGCTGGTTAAGCTAAACAACAACTTGGAGAGTTGGAAGATAAAAGCTTGCCCAACTTAGTTCATTCCAAGGGGATATCCTTGTGTGTGTGTGTGTGTTGAAGAAAGATAAAATTTTCATCGATTGGTCCTCGTGATAAGTTTTTGGATCTATTGTCTTATCCAAACTTTGATTTGAGTGTGGGCTATCCTAAAATCAAATCAGAACCAACGATGTTCATAATGTTGTCTTACTCGTGGTTGATCCCTCGAGCATACACGATTACATCCTTTGGTCTGACCAATGCTATCACCGTGTTCACTTAATTATGGAATTCCATCTATATGGAAGCCTTGATGGTTTGTTGTTGAGCCCATTGACAACAATTTCATCTTGTCCATGATTCATGTTGAACATGTAAATTAGTGTTGGAAACTTTGTAAGCAATGCTTCGTGTTCCGTTCATGAAGCTTATGCTTGGATGGAAGAAGTGACTTCCTCGAATTCATGCGCATTCTATGCAAGTTGCTGCCGTGAATACGATAAAGATTGTTTTTGCTTCCTCTGGAATCATCCCAAGTTAGTCACGCATGTGCGAAGTACTCTATGGTTTGATAGGTTGGCTGCCTCCGTTCTATATGTGTTTCCTAGCACACCAAGCCACTGAATGACTTGTTCAATGATAAGAAGTTCCTTCTTAAGAGCATGCCTTATGTAAGGACTTTGATATCCTCGACGATGGTTCTCCACCTGAACTCGGTAGTGTTTTATTATAAGACTACTACGTGGTCATGGTTGTCTGGGACAGCTTGTTCACATGTGTGTAGCAGAACCCGCTCATGTTTTGGAGCTTGCTATCGTAGTTCATTTCCCGAGAATCTCGCAACGTTATCTCGTCGATTTGTGTTGCAACTTATCTTTTTCAGATATGTTGAGTCTGAAGTATCCTGTTACTGACCAGACCTGAATCTCAGGCAGATATGATGGTTGGAACATTCCCAACATTTGCATTTGATCCCAGCTTGCACCGCCATTGTGTCATCCTACTATGGACTGCCCTTCTCAGCAGTTTCTGTTCAGGATCATCTTCGAAAGTGTTCCTACCATGGATCCCATCCATTTCCAATGATAAGCAAAAATCATCCATTGCGTTGTCTTCAACAAGGTAGTCCACATCATCCATTCTAGTCAGGGTATGTCATTCTTTCGAACTTCTTCAAACGATTGCTCGAGATTTTCCCTAGGCTGGTACAGAGAATTTTATTGATCTCTGGATCAGAAGTAATTCTTTTTTCCACTTAAGGGATGATTCTACAGGTCACCCTCCTCCAAGATGTCTCGTTTCGGTGTCTTGGAAACTCAACTCCTCGCTACGTTGGCAATCGTTCACCACCCTTTTAGATGTGGAATTGTTGCCTACCTAGTGATCCCTTGTCATGTGTTTCACTCCATCCCTCTGGATGTATGCTCCGTGTCTCAGCTCGAGAGATGTTTCAGCGTCTTGCTCCATGAGTTGATCCTAAGTTGTTCGATCTTCGATAAGATCGATCCTTCGAGATTTTTCCCTTTCCTCTCATTTGTCATGTTAGTTGGAGTTCTCAGAGCAGGACATCAAGACAATGATGGTGATCGAATCAACGTTCTTATCAAGTGCAACTTGGATCGAGAAGGTTGTGTTAGTTGCGTTCCCCTTTATCTTACCCTACGCTTGAATCTCGGGACGAGATTCTTGTTTAGTGGGGGTGAGTTGTCACATCCCTAGCTTCTGGCATTGCACTAGGGTAACTTCATGTGTGCATCATGTTTAAACTTTGAAAGAAACTTGAAATGGGGATTGCCTAAACCCTAGCATTAAAGGAATTCACTAGGTTCAACCAAAATATTTCCAGTAAATCCAAATGGCTTTAAAAAATGTTCATCGTTCTTGGAAAAAGCTGGAAACAGTAACCAGAGATGATGCACATTTTTGCATGACATATTTGGGCTCTGGATTAAATCATACTCTATTTTCATTTGGGCATTTAAATGCTATTAAATATTTTAAATGCTCAAATAATCATAAACTAAAATTTTTACTGTAGGATATATTCCCAACAGTGATCATGAGTAGTTTCATGATTTTTGGAAGTGTCTAAGTATTTTTAATAAAGCCCTAAAGACTACAGAATAATAGAAAACAAAATCAAAACAGAAAGCAGAGAGAGAGAAAGCAAACCTGGCGGCCCAGCTGTGGCCCAGCACTGTTGGCCCAGCCCACCTCCTTCCCTTGTCTTCTTCCAGCTGCTGCCAGGAGGACGCCGGGCGTGTGCTCGCCGCGTGCGCCACCTCCACCCTGCCTGGCTACCCCCTCGTCGCTCTGGCCCTCCCTCGCGACGCCACACAACCCCTGACCTCTCTCGCACTCTCCCTCGCCCTCATCCCCTCTCTGTCTCTCTCTCACGCGCACGGCCGAACGCCACCGTCGCCACCGACGCCATTCGCCGCGGCCACAGCCACCGCCTCACCTCCTCGACAGGTCCACGAGCTTCGCCTCGACCCACTCCTCCTCCTCCTCACCGCGCCAAGTGAGCCGGGACGCTCCACAGCGTCGTCATCGCCACCGTCTTCAACCTCGGGAGCCGGTCACCACCGACGTTGATTCGCCGTCGCCAAGCCGTCCTCGAGCAAGCCGAGCCCCTCTTCATGATCATTGTGAGCTCCGCCACCGTTTCCCCCTCTTCCCCGCTCCGTTTGATCGCCGTAGCGGTCGCCCCCTTGATGACCGAAACGCGCCGCCGCCTGAGCTCAACGTCGGCGTGGCTCCGGCGACCTTTTGGTCCTGGGCATGCGTCTGATGTGTTTGCCGCACACTGTAGAGCAACTCACGTGCTTTGGACTGGCCGTTTGCACACCACAACACCAACCCCGCAACCGCCCGAGCTCCGGCCGCCGCTGCTGATGCCGCCGTCGTCGCTACCGTCCACCTCAGGCCTCCCTGAGGCCACATTCGGACGCGCCGTGATTCCAGCTTCCCGTAGAGCCCAGCCACGCATCCATCCATCGCCGGAGTTGGCCGAAAGAGCGACTCCACCGCGTCTGTGTACTCGCCGGCGATTAGCCACCGGTGATAGCCACTGTTTGGGGTTAATCACCCCGCTAACTAAGCCTCTAAGCCACTGACAATCGGGCCCCACTGAATTATTTAAACCCCTAACAAAATTAGTTAGACTTAAGTTAATCCCGATGACCCACGCGTCAGAGTTGACTGTGCTGACGTGGGTGTTGACCTGGCCCACATGTCCGTGACACTAATGGCACTGGGCCACTGACCGGTGGGTCCCATGCGTCAGGTTTGACTCTGGCCGGCCCCGTTGACCGCTGACATCACAGTGAGGCAACGCTAACACAGTTAAACATTTTCTGGATCTAAATAATTCAGAAAATTCCAGAAAATAGTTAAAACTTCAAAAAATCATAGAAATTAATCTATAACTCCAAATGAAATAATTTATATATGAAAAATTATCAGAAAAATCCAATCTATCCATTTATGCTATTTTCATGCATGTTAGAACCCTTCAACCTTGCTGTTTAGGTGAAACAAGTTAATGCACTAATATGACCTCTTATTTTGGGTTTGCATTTGAATCCTTGATCCAAATGAACTCAAACCAATATGTTCTAAGTTGCATTAGCCAAAACACACTCATTTTGCCATGTCATGAGCATGCATCATATTGTTGCATTGCATTGATTGTGTTTCTTCCTTGTTTGCCGGTATTGTCCCCTCTTAGTAAACGTGGTTCCGACGATGAGTTCGATGACACCGATGAAGAGCTATTACTATCTTCAGAAGTGCCAGGCAACCAAACCCCCCTTGTTCATTCTGATACAATCCCACTCTCTTGCTCCTGCTCTCTTTTACTGCAATAGGACAATAACGATTCATTTGTTACTTGCTGCGGTAGTGGAACCCCCTTATCCTCTGCATGACCTGTCATTTCCACAGTAAATAGATGAAACCCACTAGCATGAGTAGGAGTTGTTTGAGCCCTGATGTGCCTACTCATTCATGCTTGTTTGTCATGCCTGCTATTGCTTAGAGTTGTGTCAGGTCTAATTCATCGGGGATGAATTGGAAAGTTGTGAACATGTCCTAATGTGTGTGAGCTTGGTGTGTTGAACACGATTTGGTAAAGGTATCGATGAGAGGCCATGTAGGAGTACATGGTGGGTTGTTTCATTGAGGCCGTCCCTAAGAACTGAGATCTATATGTGTGATTTAAGAATCAGTTACTACCATACATTGGGCCCGAAACCAATGGACCCTCTCGGCTTCTTAATCACCCTAGTCCTCTGTCCAGGAGTTGCAACTAGTTTCTAGTGTTTGTAGGATATGTGTTGGCATCCGTGCGTAGAGCTGACCCCAGGGGTGGGCTATGTTGCGGTAGATACACCGTGGCTGGGCATGCCGGGCGCCCGTTTGGTGTCTCGGAACCCTGTACACATCGTTCGGGGCCGTATGTGGAAACCTCGGCCGGATTCCCTGCGGATGGAACCTGGATAGGCGATAAACCTAGACTAGAGACTTGAGTGTTAGGTAGGCCGTGGCCGACACCCTCGTTGGGCTTCCGCTTGAAGGTTGCCGAGTACATGTCATGTAAACGACGGTAAGTGGTGAGAGCGTGTATGAAGAAGTAGACCCCTGCAGGGTTAACATCATCTATTCGAATTGCCGCGTCCGCGGTAAAGGACTACTTGGTTGCCTATACAGTTCATAGACAAGTGAAAGTGGATACTCTAAAACTCGCAAGATAAGTGTGAGTGCTATGGATGGCCTTCTCGTAGGGAGACCGAAGCGGATCCATAGTGGTGTATTGAATGGTGAATATGTGGACTCGTGTGCGCCACCTCAAGAGAGTTGCTTGCAGTCATAGTTCAGGTTAGCCACTGAGTCAAAGCTGGCTTGCTGCAGTTAAACTCCACCACCCCCTTTATTGATACCGATGCATATGTAGATAGTTCTGATGTAAGTCTTGCTGGGTACATTTGTACTCACGTTTGCTTAAATTATGTTTTGGAGAAAGATGTCAGTCTCGCTAGTAGTTCCGTGTGGGCTTCGACGTTAAGCTTGCTACCTCAGCTACGATCTTGTGCCCTCGGCAGGATCTGGTAGATAGTCAGGCTTCTTAGCCTTTTTCATTTGTAGATGTCTGTACTCAGACATGTTAAGCTTCTGCTTGTGCTTTGATTTGTATGCTATGATTGTTGGGTCATCAGACCCATGTTTGTAATATCTCGCTCCTCAGAGCCTAATGAATAAATACTTGAGTTGTAGAGTTATGTTGTGATTGAAATGCTTGGTATGTGTGGGATCCGACAATCTAGTTGTTTATCCTTGGCACCCTCTCTTATGGGGAAATGTAGTCTAGTGCTTCCATGAGCCATAGTAGTCCGCTACAGCCTGGTTCACCAGAGTCCTGTTAGCCCAGCACTACTGCTCAGGACACTTGACTGGACGACATGTCTTTCACTTCGTTTCTGTGTCTGTCCCTTCGGGGAAATGTCACGCGGTGACATCCGGAGTCCTGCCTAGCCTGCTACAGCCCGGGTTCACCGGAGTCCTGTTAGCCCAGTGCTACAACCCAGATTCACACGCTGCTGACCGTCATGCTCGATGTGATTCATGTATGCCTGTCCCCATAGGTTAGTGCCGCTTTGGGTTCATGACTAGCCGTGTCGGCTCGGGTTCTCTTTCATATGGATGCTAGCGACACTATCATATACGCGAGCCAAAAGGCGCAAACGGTCCCGGGCCATGGTAAAGCGACACCCGTGGGAATACCATGCGTGAGGCCGCAAAGTGATATGAGGTGTTACCGGCTAGATCGATGTGACTTGGAATCGGGGTCCTGACACAAAACCCCCATGTTCATTCCGATACAATCCCACTCTCTCGCTCATGCTCTCTTTTAATGCATTAGGACAACAACGATTCAACTATTACATGCTGCGGTAGTTGAACCCCTTATCCTCTGCATGACCTGTCATTGCCACAGTAAATAGATGAAACCCACTAGCATGAGTAGGAGTTGTTTGAGCCCTGATGTGCCTACTCATTCATGTTTGTTTGTCATGCCTGCTACTGCTTAGAGTTGAGTCAGGTCTGATTCGTCGGGGATGAATTGGAATGGTGATGAACATGTCGTGCTGTGTGTGAGCTAAGTGTGTGAACACGATTTGGTAAAGGTAGCGGTGAGAGGCCATGTAGGAGTACATGGTGGGTTGTCTCATTGAAACCGTGCTCAGGAACAGAGTTCTGTGTTTGTGATCCATGAACAGCTACTACCACTCATTGGGATCCTTAATTGACCCTCTCGACTTATTAACTGCCCTAGTCCTCTGTCCAGGAGTTGCAACTAGTTTCTGGTGTTTATAGGATATGTGTTGGCGGCCGTGCGTAGCGCTGACCCTAGGGGTGGACTATGATGCGGTAGATACACCATGGCACGGTGTACTGGGCGCCCGTTTGGTGTCTCGGGAACCTGCACACATCGTTTGGGGCTGTGAGCAAAACCCTGACCGGATCTCCTTGCGGATGGGACCCGAATAGGCGATAAACCTGGACTAGAGACTTGTGTGGTTAGTCAAGTCGTGGCCAACTCCCTCGCCAGGCTTCCGCTTGAAGGTTGCCGAGATACACAACATGTACATGGTGGTAAGTGGCGAGAGCGTGTGCAAAGAAGTACACCCCTGCAGGGTTATAAATGATCTATTCGAATAGTCGTGTCCACGGTAAAGGACTTCTAGGTTGCCTATAACAGTTCATAGACAAGTGAAAGTGGATACTCTAAAACTCGCAAGATAAGCGTGAGTGCTATGGATGGCCTTCTCGTAGGGAGACGGGAGTGGATCCATAGTGGTGAATTGATATGGTGAATATGTGGACTCGTGTGTGCCACCTCAAAAGAGTTACTTGCAGTCATAGTTTAGGATAGCCACTGAGTCAAAGCTGGCTTGCCGCAGTCAAACCCCACCACCCCCTTTGTTGATACTGATGCATATGTAGCTAGTTCTGATGTAAGTCTTGCTGGGTACATTTGTACTCACGTTTTCCTATTTTATGTTTTGCAGAGAGACGTCAGTCTCGCTAGTAGTTTCGTGTGGACTTCGACGTTTAGCTTGATACCTCAGCTACGATCTTGTGTCCTCGACAAGATTTGGTAGATAGTCAGGCTTCTCAGCCTTTTTCATTTGTAGATGTCTGTACTCAGACATGTTAAGCTTCTGCATGTGCTTTGACTTGTATGCTCTGAATGTTGGGTCATGAGACCCATGTTTGTAATATCTCGCTCCTCGGAGCCTAATGAATAAATATTTGAGTCGTAGAGTTATGTTGTGATGCCATGTTGTATTTACACATATCGAGCATATTGTGTGTATGATTGAAATGCTTGGTATGTGTGGGATACGACAACCTAGTTGTTTATCCTTGGTAGCCTCTCTTATGGGGAAATGTAGTCTTGTGCTTCCATGAGCCATAGTAGTCCGCTACAGCCCGGTTCACCGCAGTCCTGTTAGCCCAGCACTATTGCTCAAGACACTTGACTGGCCGGCATGTGTTTCACTTCGTTCCCGTGTCTGTCCCTTCGGGGAAATGTCACGCGGTGACATCCGGAGTCCTGCCTAGCCTGCTACAGCCCGGGTTCCCAGAGTCCTGTTAGCCCAGTGCTACAGCCCGGATTCGCACGCTGCTGACCGACATGCTTGATGTTGATTCATGTATGCCTGTCCCCGTAAGTTAGTGACACTTTGGGTTCACGACTAGTCATGTTGGCCCAGGTTCACTGTCATATGGATGCTAGCGACACTATCATATACGTGAGCCAAAAGGCACAAACGGTCTCGGCCCAGGTAAGGTGGCACCCGTGGGAATACCATGTGTGAGGCCGCAAAGTGATATGATGTGTTACATGCTAGATCAGTGTGACTTAGAATCGGGGTCCTGACAACGTCGGTATCAGAGCCTGACTGCCTGTAGGATTACCAAGCCAAACTGGTCGAAGTTGAGCCTAGAAATGCTTTAGTTATATAAGGGAATTGATTGTGGAAGGGAACGTAAGGCTCTTTTTACCCCTTTACCTTATGCCCTTCTGATCTGAGTCAACCTCTTCTTTTCTACGTGGTTAAGAAACTAGGCCTTCTCATCTATCTATCAGGATGACGAGTTACTTTGATAGAGACTTAAAGGATTGTTGGTTTCAAGTCTCAGTTCAGTTTCTACTACTTCCGTATGTTCATAGCTGGTCTCAGAGCTTTGATATTGTGATTTTAAGTGGTTATGCCACCATTTTGCAGGATGTCTCAAATCATTTTGAGCATTTACAACCGTTATGCTGTCCAAGTCATCCCAGGTTTTTAAATAGTCTCATGCATTTGCAAATCCCTTCCTTCCGTTCCTGATGTCCCTTTGGGCCAGTTCTACCACACTAATCGATGAGTTGAGGTACTCTGTTGCCTCGACATATATGTTGGAGCTATTATTATGACCCTAGGTGTTTTAGGGAGTCATCTAGTAATCTAGCCATGTTTTGTGTTCCCGGTGTGATGATTCTTGCCATTATTCTCGAAAGTATCCCGTGATGCCATTTAGTAGTAGGTATTCTACTCCTGGGTTCTTGAACCAGAGATTCACCCTACTTACTTCATGTTGATAGTGTCTTCTAGTTCCTTTAGGATATTAGTAACCTTATGATAGTCTTCGAGGTCTGTGGTATTTCCTTCTTCCAAATACCATGAACCATCTTGGCAGAAGTTCTTTGAACCAAAAGATCACAACCACGGTGCTCTTGAGGAGTACTCCATTCATATTGTGAATCTGCTAGTCCCTTTTCTTCTGCATGGGTTATTCGGAAGAAATATGTTGAACTTGTTCGACATACTAATCTATGCATCCATAACTCAGAAAATCATATGTTTTTGAGTTGTCCCTCATTAGTTGTTTCTGACCTCCGACTATCAATTTGTAGTCAGGAGTAGTCATGCATTCGTGTAATCGATGCCTATTATTCTTGCAGTCCGACAAGCCATTCTATTCCAGAATGACTAGGAGAAACAAACTCCAGCAACTCATCCATTTCTTGGACTGGTCAAAGTAGTTGTATCTCGCAGATCAAAATGCCAATCCATCTTTGCTCTGTTCTACCTTGAAGTGTTACCATCTTTATGTCAAGAATGTCATGAGAAATGCACCACCTCTTATGAATTATTGATGGAGTGATACTTATCGCCATCATTATTCATCCCTCGGTTCCGTGTTGTTGTAACCGGAATGCCGACAAGTGGATTGTGATGTGTGAAATCAATACTCCGAGCAACTTGTTGCTTGGTAGTAAATGGACAATACTCTCATTCTTAGCGTACTGGTTATTAAATCATCATCCTAAGATTGATCATGCTACCTAGTCCTTATTCCAAGTGCACCCTTCGACCAATGAGTTAGGATTATTCAATCCCTTGCTTGTTTGATCATATCGTCTTGCTCTAAAAAGAAAGATTGTTCTCGAGCATAGTAACATATCGATGGTTCATGATGTTCCGAATATCTTCTCGGAAGTATTACCAGGTTGTCACCTGACCGCTATGTTGAGTTCGTGATCATGTTGGTTTTCCTCCAAACCACCCATTCTCCAAGAATCTGTGTGGGATACCCCTGAGCTACTTGGTTAAGCCAAACAACAACTTGGAGAGTTGGAAGATAAAAGCTTGTCTGACTTAGTTCATGTTAAGGGATATCTTTGTGTGTGTGTGTGTGTGTGCGCATTGAAGGAATATGATATCTCCATCGATTGGTCCTCGTGATCAGTTGTTGGATCCATTGTGTTGACAAAACTTTGACTTGAGTATGGTCTATCACCAAGTCAAATCAGAACCAACAATGTTCGTAATGTTGTCTTACTCGTGGTTGATCCCTCGAGCATACACCATTACATCTTTTGGTTTGACCAATGCTATCACCATGTTCACATGATGGTGGAAGTCCAGTGATATGGAAATTCTGATGAGTTGTTGTTGAGCCCATCAGCAGCATTTTGTCCCCTCCATGATTTGTGTTGAACATCCAGCTAGTGTTGGAAACTTGTGTAAGCATTTTTTTCATGCCCCGTTCATGAAGTATATATTTGGATGAAAGAAGTGACTTCCTTTGATTCACATGCATTTGATGTAAGTTGCCGCCGTGAATTCGAGAAAGTTTGTTTTGCTTCCTGTGGAATCATCCCAAGTCAGTCACGCATGTGCGAAGTATTCTATGGTCTGATAGACTGATCATCTTCATTCCATATGTATCCCCTAGCACACCAAGCCACTGATTGATTTGTTCAAGGAAAGGAAGTTCCTTCTTAAGAGCATGCCTTATGCAAAGACTTCAATATCCTCGATTATGGTTCCCCACCTGAACTCGGTAGTGTTTTATTATAAGACTGCCACGTGGTCACGCTTGTCTAGGACAGTGTGTTCACAGGTGTGTAGCAAAACCTGCTCATGTTTTGGAGCTTGCTATCGTGGTTCATCTCCCGAGAGTCTCGCAACGTTATCTCATCGACTTGTGTTGAAACTCTTCTTTTCAGGCATGTGAGTCTGAAGTATCCTGTTTCAAACCAGATCTGAATCTTAGGCAGATATGATGGTTGGAACATTCCCGACATTTGCATTTTGTTCCCAACTTGCACTGCCTTGTGTCAATCTCCCTTGGACTGCCCTTCTTAGCAATTGCTGTTCGGGATCATCTTCAGAAGTGGTCCTACCATGGGTCCCATCCATTTCCGATGATAAGCAAATCATCCATCGCATTGTCTTTAACAAGGTAGTCCACATCATCCATTCTAGTCCGAGTATGTCATTCTCTCAGACTCCGTCAAACGATCGTTTGTGAATTGCCTTAGGTTGGTATAGAGAGTTTCAATGATCGATGTATCAAAAGTAATTATTTTTGCCACTTAAGGGAATAATTCTACCAGTCATCTTCCCAAAGGTGCCCCGTTTGTTCTAAAGGGCAACCAACTCCTTACTGCGTTGACACCGTTCACCACCCTCCTAAGTGTGGAAATTCCGCTACTTATTAAACCTTGTCATATGCTCATTTCCATCATTCTTGATGTGTGTATCGTGTCTCAGCTCAAGAGATGTTATGTCTCATTTCATAAGCTGATCGTCAGTTTCTCGATCTTTGAGGAGATCAGTTCCGTAGAATTTCTTTCTGTCATCGTCGTGTTGGATGAAGTTCTCAGAGCATGACGTCGAGACAAAGATCGTGATCGAATCAACGTTCTTATGAAGCGCAACCTGGATCGTGAAGATTGTGTTAGTTTGCGTTCCCCCTTTCATCTTACCCTACGCTTGAATCTCGGGACGAGATTCTTGTTTAGTGGGGGTGAGTTGTCACATCCCTAGCTTCTGGCAATGCACTAGGCTAGCCTCATGAGTGTCATCATGTTAAGTTTCAAATGAACTTGAAATGGGGATTGTTTAAACCCTAGCATCAAAGGAATTCACTAGGTTCAACTAAAATATTCTCAGTGAATCCAAATGGCTCTAAAAAATGTTCATCATTTCTGGAAAATGCTAGAAGCAATAACCAGAGGTGTTGAACATTTTTCCGTGACATATTTAGGCTCTGAATTAAATCATATAGTATTTGCATTTGGGCATATAAATGCTATTACATATTTTAAATGCTCAAATAATCATAAACTAAAATGTTTGCTGTTGGTTATATTCCAAACAGTGGCATTGAGCAGTTTCATGATTTTGGGACCTGTTTAAGTATTTTTTTAATAAAGCCCTAAAGACTACAGAATAATAGAAAACATAAACTAAAATAGGAAAAGCAGAGAGAGAAGATACCTTACCTTGCGCTTACCTGGCCTGGCCCGGCACGACCCAGCCCACTGACCTGGTGCCAGTCATCGCCTACGTCTGCCAGTAGGCAGAGGAGGGACACCGCGACACCGCCGAGCTCGCCACGCCTCCTCCTGCTTGCCACCGACCGCCTGGAGCTGGCTGGAGACGCCACGCACCCCCAGGCCCTCTCACTCCCCTCGTGCTCATCTCCTCCCCTATCCCTATCGCGTGCACCACCCGAGCGCAGCCGCCGCCGCCGCTCGCTGTAGCCATGGCCACCGGCCACCCCATGCCTCGCCGACGCGCCCAGAAGCTCCGTCACTTCGTCCTCCACCCCCTCACCGAGCCACGCCCCGCCAGAATCCCTGCAGCATTGTCCCCGACCTCGTCTTCAACCTTTGACCGCCGGCGAACTCACCGGGGATTCGCGAGCTCCAGCCCCTCACCGCCCTCGCCGTTGCCTCTACTGGAATCGCCGTGAGCCCGTGTCCCTTTCCCCTCTCTCCCCATGCTCGTCCCGCCTTCTAACCATCATGGCCATCAAAGCCGATAGCTCCTCGCTGCTGGCCATGTCGCCACCGCGACCACGGCCATGCAAGCACGCGTCCAAGCCCACCGCTGCACTCGCTGCATTCCCGCGGGTCGATCACGACCATCCACGGCTCCAGACATGCCCCGCAACACGCAAACCGCCATTGGCCCAACTCTGGCCGCCGCCGCGAGCTCGCTTCTGACGAGCTCGGTCCACCCCAGCTGCTCCCGCTTGCCCCGTTAGATGCGCACGATCGCCAGCTCCCCGTAGAGCCTCTCCACCGCTCATTTGGTCGCCTGAGCTGCGATTCCGAGCACCTCCGCCGTCTCTGGTGTCGCCGGCGACGAGCCATGGACCAAGTCCGGCGAGGTTGACTCGTTTGACCTGGGGTTTGACCCCCTCCACGGTCACTGACGTGTGGGCCCATCCCTGTTAATCTTTAGTTAGATTTAGATTAGTGCTAATTAACCCTTGCAGTTAGTTTAGACACTGACCAGTGGGCCCAGGCCCTAATTAACCTAGGTTAGTACTAACGTAAGACTAACTACTCTGTTAGTTAGTTGTTACACTAAGATGTGGGTCCCAGCCGTCAGGTTTGACCTGGGCTGGCGCCTTTGACCTGCTGACGTCACCCCGACGTCATGCTGACGCAGTTAACCTTTTTCTGGATTTATTCTTCTTCAGGAAATTCCAGAAAATAGCTAAAACTTCTAAAATTCATAGAAATTAATATGTAACTCAGAATGAAATAAGTTATATATGAAAATGATCAGAAAAATCCAATCTATCCATCTGTACTGGTTTCATGCATGTTAGAACAACTTAACCTTGCTGTTTAGGTCAAACATGTTAATGCACTTGTATGAACCCATAACTTGAGTTTGTATTTGAATCTTTGGTTCAAATAAGCTCAAAACCTTCTGGTTTAGTTGCATTAGCCCAACACACTCATATTGCCATGTCATGATCGTGCAACATGTTGTGTGTTGCATTGATTGCATTTCCTCTCTATTGCCGGTGGTTGTCCCCTCTCGATAGACGTATTCCGACGATGAGTTCGATGACACCGATGAAGAGCTATACTATCTTCAGAAGTACCAGGCAAGCAAAACCCCCTTTTTCATTTCGATACAATCCCACTCTCTCGCTCCTGCTCTCTTTTACTGCATTAGGACAACAACGATTCAACTGTTACATGCTGCGGTAGTTGAACCCCTTATCCTCTGCATGACCTGTCATTGCCACAGTAAATAGATGAAACCCACTAGCATGAGTAGGAGTTGGTTGAGCCATGATGTGCCTACTCATTCATGTTTGTTTGTCATGCCTTCTACTGCTTAGAGTTGAGTCAGGTCTGATTCTTCGGGGATGAATTGGAATGGTGATGAACATGTCCTACTATGTGTGAGCTAAGTGTGTGAACACGATTTGGTAAAGGTAGCGGTGAGAGGCCATGTAGGAGTACATGGTGGGTTGTCTCATTGAAACCGTTCTCAGGAACTGAGTTCTGTGTTTGTGATCCATGAACAGCTACTACCACTCATTGGGATCCTTAATTGACCCTCTCGACTTATTAACTGCCCTAGTCCTCTGTCTAGGAGTTGCAACTAGTTTCTGGTGTTTACAGGCTATGTGTTGGTGGCCGTGCGTAGCGCTGACCCTAGGTGTGGGCTATGATGCGGTAGATACACCGTGTCACGGTGTACCGGGCGCCCGTTTGGTGTCTCGGGAACCCTGCACACATCGTTTGGGGCTGTGAGCGAAACCCCAGTCGGATCTCCTCGCGGATGGAACCCGAATAGGCGATAAACCTGGACTAGAGACTTGTGTGGTTAGTCAGGTCGTGGCCGACTCCCTCGCCAGGATTCCGCTTGAAGGTTGCTGAGATACACAACGTGTACATGGTGGTAAGTGGCGAGAGCGTGTGTGAAGAAGTACGCCCCTGCAGGGTTATAAATGATCTATTCGAATAGCCGTGTCCGCGGTAAAGGACTTCCGGGTTGCCTATAACAGTTCATAGACAAGTGAAAGTGGATACTCTAAAACTCGCAAGATAAGTGTGAGTGCTATGGATGGCCTTCTAGTAGGGAGACGGGAGCGGATCCATAGTGGTGTATTGATATGGTGAATATGTGGAGTCATGTGCGCCACCTCAAAAGAGTTACTTGCAGTCATAGTTTAGGATGGCCACTGAGTCAAAGCTGGCTTGCCGCAGTCAAACCCCACCACCCCCTTTGTTGATACTGATGCATATGTAGCTAGTTCTAATGTAAGTCTTGCTGGGTACATTTGTACTCACGTTTGCCTATTTTATGTTTTGCAGAGAGACGCCAGTCTTGCTAGTAGTTCCGTGTGGACTTCGACGTTTAGCTTCCGCATGTGCTTTGACTTGTATGCTCTAAATGTTGGGTCATGAGACCCATGTTTGTAATATCTCGCTCCTGAAGCCTAATGAATAAATATTTGAGTCGTAGAGTTATGTTGTGATGCCATGTTGTATTTACACATATCGAGCATATTGTGTGTATGATTGAAATGCTTGGTATGTGTGGGATCCGACAACCTAGTTGTTTATCCTTGGTAGCCTCTCTTATGGGGAAATGTAGTCTTGTGCTTCCATGAGCCATAGTAGTCCGCTACAGCCCGGTTCACCAAAGTCTTGCTAGCCAGCACTACTGCTCCGGAACACTTGACTGGCCGGCATGTGATTCACTTTGTTCCCGTGTCTGTCCCTTCGGGGAAATGTCACGCGGTGACATCCGGAGTCCTGCCTAGCCTTCTACAGCCCGGGTTCCCGGAGTCCTGTTAGCCCAGTGCTACAGCCCGGATTTGCACGCTGCTGACCGAATGCTCGATGTTGATTCATGGATGCCTGTCCTCGTAAGTTAGTGCCACTTTGGGTTCACGACTAGTCATGTCAGCCCGGGTTCTCTGTCATATGGATGCTAGCGACACTATCATATACGTGATCCAAAAGGCGCAAGCGGTCCCGGGCCAGGTAAGGTGGCACCCGTGGGAATACCGTGCGTGAGGCCGCAAAGTGATATGATGTGTTACATGCTAGATCAGTGTGACTTAGAATCGGGGTCTTGACAACCATACCTAGATATTCTCATAACTATGCTCAATTCTATCAATTGCTCGACAGTAATTCATTTACCCACCGTAATACTTATGCTCTTGAGAGAAGCCACTAGTGAAACCTATGGCCCCCGGGTCTATCTTCTATCATATTAATCTTCCAATACTTAGTTGTTTCCTTTGCCTTTATTTTACTTTGCATCTTTATTTCTCTTTATCATAAAAACACCAAAAATATTATCTTATCATATCTATCAGATCTCACTCTCGTAAGTGACCGAGAAGGGCTTGACAACCCCTTTATCGTGTTGGTTGCGGGGTTCTTATTTGTTTGTGTAGGTGCGTGGGACTTGAGCGTGATCTCCTACTAGATTGATACCTTGGTTCTCAAAAACTGAGGGAAATACTTACGCTGCTTTACTGCATCACCCTTTCCTCTTCAAGGGAAAACCAATGCAGTTCTAAAGAGGTAGCAAGAAGGATTTCTGGCGCCGTTGCCGGGGAGATTCGCGAGTCAAGTCAAGATTTGACTCCCACAACGAGTCATTTCTGGCGCCATTACCAAGACAAAATATACCAAGTACCCATCAGAAACTCTTATCCCTCACATTACATTATTTGCCATTTGCCTCTCGTTTTCCTCTCCCCCACTTCACCCTTGCCGTTTTATTCGCCCTCTTTTCCTCTCTCCCTCTCTCTCTGTTCCCCTTCTCTTTTTCTATTTGCCCTGTTGCCCGTTTCTTGTTTGCTTGTGTGTTGGATTGCTTGCTTGTCGTGATGACTCAAGATAATACTAAATTGTGTGACTTTGCCAATACCAACAATAATGATTTTATTAGCACTCTGATTGCTCCTCTTGCTGATGCTGAATCTTGTGAAATCAATACTGCTTTGCTGAATCTTGTCATGAAAGATCCGTTTTCTGGCCTTCCTAGTGAAGATGCCGCTACCCATCTAAACAACTTTGTTGATTTGTGTGATATGCAAAAGAAGAAAGATGTGGATAATGATATTGTTAAATCGAAGCTATTTCCATTTTCGCTTAGAGATCGTGCTAAAGCTTGGTTTTCGTCTTTTCCTAAAAATAGTATTGATTCATGGAATAAGTGCAAAGATGCTTTTATCTCTAAGTATTTTCCTCCCGCTAAGATCATCTCTCTTAGAAACGATATTATGAATTTTAAGCAACTTGATCATGAACATGTTGCACAATCTTGGGAGAGGATGAAATCAATGATACGTAATTTCCCATCACATGGTTTGAGTCTTTGGATGATTATACAAATCTTTTATGCCGGATTGAATCTTTATTCTTGACATCTTTTAAATTTGGCCGCGGGAGGCACTTTTATGGAAATCACTTTAGGAGAATCCACCAAACTCCTAGATAATATTATGGTTAATTATTCTCAATGGCACACCGAAAGATCTACTAGTAAAAAAGTGCGTGCAATTGAAGAGATTAATGTTTTGAGTGGAAAGATGGATGAACTTATGAAATTGTTTGCTAATAAGAGTGCTCCTACTGATCCTAATGTTATGCCTTTGTCTACCTTGATTGAGAATAATAATGAATCTATGGATGTGAATTTTGTTGGTAGGAACAATTTTGGTAATAACGCGTATAGAGGTAATTTTAATTCTAGGTCGTTTCCTAGTAATTCCTCTAATAATTATGGTAATTCCTACAACAATTCCTATGGAAATTATAATAAGATGCCCTCTGATTTTGAATCTAATATTAAAGAATTTATTACTTCGCAAAAGAGTTTCAATGCTTTGATTGAAGAAAAATTGCTTAAGATTGATGAGTTGGCTAGGAACGTTGATAGAATTTCTCTTGATGTTGATTCTTTGAAACTTAGATCTATTCCACCTAAGCATGATATCAATGAGTCTCTCAAAGCCATGAGAATTTCCATTTATGAGTGCAAAGAAAGAACCGCTAGTATTCGTGCTAAGAAAGATTGCTTTATAAAAGCGTGTTCTTCTAGTTTTCCATGATAATAAGGATGAAGATCTAAAATTTATTGATATGTCTCCTATTAAATCTTTGTTTTGCAATATGAATCTTGATAATTATGGGGCTGAATATGAGCCACCTTTAGCTAGAAGGCATTCCAAAAATTCGGAGTCTTTAGATCTTGATGCTAAAATTGTTAAAAGTGGGATTGAAGAGGTCAAAACTTTAAATATCAATGAACCCACTATTTTGGATTTGAAGGGATTTAATTATGATAATTTCTCTTTGATAGATTGTATTTCCTTGTTGCAATCCGTGCTAAATTCTCCTCATGCTTATAGTCAAAATAAAGCTTTCACTAAACATATCGTTGATGCTTTGATGCAATCTTATGAAGAAAAACTTGAGTAGGAAGTTTCTTTCCCTAGAAAACTTTATGATGAGTGGGAATCTACAATAAAGATTAAAATTAAAGATCATGAGTGTTATTCTTTGTGTGATTTGGGTGCTAGTGTTTCCACGATTCCAAAAACTTTGTGTGATTTGCTAGGTTTTTGTGATTTTGATGATTGTTCTTTAAACTTGCACCTTGCGGATTCCACTATTAAGAAACCTATGGGAAGAATTAATGATGTTTTTATTGTTGCAAATAGGAACTATGTGCCCGTAGATTTCATTGTTCTTGATGTAGATTGCAATCCTTCATGTCCTATTATTCTTGGTAGACCTTTCCTTAGAACGATTGGTGCAATTATTGATATGAAGGAAGGGAATATTAGATTCCAATTTACGTTAAGGAAAGGCATGGAACACTTCCCTAGAAAGAAAATTAAATTACCTTATGAATATATTATGAGAGCTACTTATGGATTGCCTACCAAAGATGGCAATACCTAGATTTATCTTCGCTTTTATGCCTAGCTAGGGGCGTTAAACGATAGCGCTTGTTGGGAGGCAACCCAATTTTATTTTTCTTCCTTGCTTTTTGCTCCTGTTTAGTAATAAATAATTTACCTAGCCTCTGTTTTGTTTGTGTTTTTTGTGTTTAATTAGTGTTTGTGCTAAGTAAAACCGTTGGGGAGACTTGGGGAAAGTCTTTTTGATCTTGCTGTAGAAAACAGAAACTTTAGCGCTCATGAGAATTGCTCCCATTTTTATTTGGAAGGTGCTATTTGGTTAATTCTTTTTGCAGATGATTAATAGATAAATTCCTCACGTCCAGAAATTTATTTTAGAATTTTTGGGATTCCATAACTTGCGTTAGCTACAGATTACTACAGACTGTTCTGTTTTTGACAGATTCTGTTTTCCTTGTGTTGTTTGCTTATTTTGATGAATCTATGGCTAGTAAAAGAGTTTATAAACCATAGAGAAGTTGGAATACAGTAGGTTTAACACCAATATAAATAAAGAATGAGTTCATTACAGTACCTTGAAGTGGTGTTTTGTTTTCTTTCGCTAACGGAGCTCACGAGATTGTCTACTTTGAGTTTTGTGTTGTGAAGTTTTCTAGTTTTGGGTAAAGATTTGATGGATTATGGAACAAAGAGTGGCAAGAGCCTAAGCTTGGGGATGCCCATGGCACCCCAAGGTAAAATTCAAGGACACCAAAAATCCTAAGCTTGGGGATGCCCCGGAAGGCATCCCCTCTTTCGTCTTCGTCTATCGGTAACTTTACTTGGAGCTATATTTTTATTCACCACACTATATGTGTTTTGCTTGGGGGCATCCCCTCTTTCGTCTTCATCTATCGGTAACTTTACTTGGAGCTATATTTTTATTCACCACATGATATGTGTTATGCTTGGAGCGCCTTGTACGATTTGAGTCTTTGCTTTTTAGTTTACGACAATCATCCTTGCTGTACACACCTTTTGAGAGAGACTCACATGATTAGAAATTTATTAGAATACACTATGTGCTTCACTTATATATTTTGAGCTATATAGTTTTTGCTCTAGTGCTTCACTTATATCTTTTAGAGCACGGTGGTGGATTTGTTTTATAGAAACTATTGTTCTCTCATGCTTCACTTATATTATTTTGAGAGTCCTTTAGAACAACATGGCAATAATAAAAACTTTCATATAAGTGCATTGAATACTATGATAAGTTTGATACTTGATAATTGTTTTGAGATATGGAGATGGTGGTATTAGAGTCGTGCTAGTTGAGTAGTTGTGAATTTGAGAAATACTTGTGTTTAAGTTTGTGATTCCCGTAGCATGCACGTATGGTGAACCGTTATGTGATGAAGTCGGAGCATGATTTCTTTATTGATTGTCTTCCTTATGAGTGGTGGTCGGGGACGAGCGATGGTCTTTTCCTACCAATCTATTCCCCTAGGAGCATGCGCGTAATACTTTGCTTTGATAACTTGTAGATTTTTTCAATAAGTATGTGAGTTCTTTATGACTAATGTTGAGTCCATGGATTATACTCACTCTCACCCTTCCACCATTGCTAGCCTCTCTAGTATCGCACAACTTTCGCCGGTACCATAAGCCCACCATATACCTTCCTCAAAACAGCCACCATACCTACCTAATATGGCATTTCCATAGCCATTCTGAGATATATTGCCATGCAACTTTCGATCGTTCCGTTATTATGACACGCTCCATCATTGTCATATTGCTTGCATGATCATGTAGTTGACATCGTATTTGTGGCAAACTCACCGTTCATAATTCTTCATACATGTCACTCATGCATCATTGCACATCCCGGTACACCGCCGGAGGCATTCACATAGAGTCATATTTTGTTCTAAGTATTGAGTTGTAATTCTTGAGTTGTAAGTAAATAAAGTGTGATGATCATCATTATTAGAGCATTGTCCCAAGTGAGGAAAGGATGATGGAGACCATGATTCCCCCACAAGTCAGGATGAGACTCTGGACGAAAAAAAGAGGCCAAAGAAAAAAAGAGAGAAAGAAGGCCCAAATAAAAAAATGAGAGAAAAAGAGAGAAGGGACAATGTTACTATCCTTTTTCCACACTTGTGCTTCAAAGTAGCACCATGTTCTTAATATAGAGAGTCTCCTATGATATCACTTTCATACAATAGTGGGAATTTTTCATTATAGAACTTGGCTTGTATATTCCAATGATGGGATTCCTCAAAATGCCCTAGGTCTTCGTGAGCAAGCAAGTTGGATGCACACCCACTTAGTTTATTTTGATGAGCTTTCATATACTTATAGCTCCAGTGCATCCGTTGCATGGCAATCCCTACTCACTCACATTGATATCTATTGATGGGAATATCCATAGCCCGTTGATATGCCTAGTTGATGTGAGACTATCTTCTCCTTTTTGTCTTCTCCACAACCACCATTTTACCACCATAGTGCTATATCCATGGATCACGCTCATATATTGCATGAAGATTAAAAAAGTTTGAGAACATCAAAAGTATGAAACAATTGCTTGGCTTGTCATCAGGGTTGTGCATGATTTAAATATTTTGTGTGGTGAAGATAGAGCATAGCCAGACTATATGATTTTGTAGGGATAACTTTCTTTGGCCATGTTATTTTGAGAAGACATAATTCCTTAGTTAGTATGCTTGAAGTATTATTATTTTTATGTCAATATTGAACTTTTATCTTGAATCTTATGGATCTGAACATTCATGCCACAATAAAGAAAAATTACATTGAGAAATATGTTAGGAAGCATTCCACATCAAAAATTCTTCTTTTATCATTTACCTACTCGAGGACGAACTGGAATTAAGCTTGGGGATGCTTGATACGTCTCCAATGTATCTATATTTTTGATTGCTCCATGCTATTATATTATCTATTTTGGATGTTAATGGGCTTTATTTTACACTTTTATATCATTTTTGGGACTAACCTACTAACCGGAGGCCCATCCCAAATTGCTGTTTTTTTTGCCTATTTTAGGGTTTTGAAGAAAAAGGAATATCAAACGGAGTCCAAACGGAATGAAACCTTCGGGAACGTGATTTTCTCAATAAATGTGATCCATGAGACTTGGAGTGGCCGTCAAGAAACAAGGGATGAAGGCACGAGGCAGGGAGGCGCGCCTACCCCCTAGGCGCGCCCTCCACCCTCGTGGGCCCTCCGTTGCTCCACCGACGTACTTCTTCCTCCTATATATATCCACGTACTCCCCAAACATCCAGGAGCACCATGAAAACCTAATTCCACCGCCGCAACCTTCTGTACTCGAGAGATCCCATCTCGGGGCCTTTTCCGGAGCTCCGCCAGAGGGGGCATTGATCACAGAGGGCCTCTACGTCAACTCCATGGCCTCTCCGGTGATGTGTGAGTAGTTTACTTCAGACCTACGGGTCCATAGTTATTAGCTAGATGGCTTCTTCTCTCTCTTTGGATCTCAATACAAAGTTCTCCTCGATTTTCTTGGAGATCTATTCGATGTAATCTTCTTTTGCGGTGTGTTTGTCGAGATCTGATGAATTGTGGGTTTATGATCTAGATTATCTATGAACAATATTTGATTCTCCTCTGAATTCTTTTATGTATGATTGGATTATATTTGCAAGTCTCTTTGAATTATCAGTTTGGTTTGGCGTACTAGATTGATCTTTCTTGCAATGGGAGAAGTGCTTAGCTTTGGGTTCAATCTTGCGGTGTTCGATCCTAGTGACAGAAAGGGAACCAATACATATTTTATTGTTGCCATCGAGGATAAAAAGATGGGGTTCATATCATATTGCATGAGTTTATCCCTCTACATCATGTCATGTTCCTTAAAGCGTTACTCTGTTCTCTTGAACTTAATACTCTAGATGCATGCTGGATAGCGGTCGATGTGTGGAGTAATAGTAGTAGATGCAAATAGGAGTCGGTCTACTTGTCTTGGATGTGATGCCTATATACATGATCATACCTAGATATTCTCATAACTATGCTCAATTCTATCAATTGCTCGACAGTAATTTGTTTACCCACCATAATACGTATGCTCTTGAGAGAAGCCACTAGTGAAACCTATGGCCCCGGGTCTATCTTCCATCATATTAATCTTCCAATACTTAGTTATTTCCTTTGCCTTTATTTTACTTTTCATCCTTATTTCTCTTTATCATAAAAATACCAAAAATATTATCTTATCATATCTATCATATCTCACTCTCGTAAGTGACCAAGAAGGGCTTGACAACCCCTTTATCGCGTTGGTTGCAAGGTTCTTATTTGTTTGTGTAGGTGCGTGGGACTTGAGCATGATCTCCTACTGGATTGATACCTTGGTTCTCAAAAACTGAGGTAAATACTTATGCTACTTTACTGCATCACCCTTTCCTCTTCAAGGGAAAACCAACGCAGTGCTCAAGAGGTAGTAGCTAACAAGCTTCGTGAGGGAAACCACAGTCTGCGTCCGGACGGCCAAGGCAACCCAAATAGCCGCTGTTGCTTCTCAGGCGGCGGCAGCAGCATCTTCCTCGGGGATAGAAACTGGCGAGAGCGGCACAACAATTGTCTGTTCCGCAGCGGCGGCCTTAGCCCTGATGGAGGCCGCCCACCACCATGTCGAGGCCGTCCACGCCCAGCTCGTGGCTATCACCGCACAAATCGAACGAAGCTTCTCCGAAAACGGTCAGCAACCCACCACCAAAGAGTAGGCAATTGCCGAGAGAGTCCGAGCAGCCGTCCGTTCCTGCGTGGCATACCTTGCCACGACAGAGCCTGCCAAAGCCCAGATCGCGGCCACCCACGCCCATCTCGTGGCGGCCTATTCCAAAGATATGGCGAACACGGATGGCGAGATGCTTGCTGACTATGGTGCAATTGATGTCATGGAGCCCCCTCCCCAGGAGACCGTCGGGCGCGAGCTGGACATGGAGGAGGCGGCGGAGATCAACGAGCACCAGCCGTAGTAGTACTCTTTGTTTTGTTTAATTAAGAGCGTCGGTCTTTAATTTGTTAGAGTAATGTTTACGTCAGCTAGCTCTGTTTAATTGCTGAACTTGGTCGATTAAGAAGTGTGGGTGTGCTGTAGTCTCCTTTGTGTACCCAAATTATGCAATGATGTGGATGACCACTGTAACCAGGGCTATTTGAACCAAAAGTTTTGACGTTCAAACTCATCACACACGGGTTAAGCTATCTGAATCATTTGTGATGTTCACATATCATACACAGTTTTGAATAAGGGACCGTGTCTGATGACAGTTTGCGCGCTAGTTTTTTCGCTGAAGCGGTTCCAAAATTTCGGCTTCCGCGGAAATTATTACCTTCCCGCCCCCCTTGCCAAAAGCCACATTTCCCCTGTTTTCGCTTTCCCTTTCCAATTGAAACCTTCACTCCTTGCTTGTAGCGCCACCTCCTCGCCAGCGATCCTCTTTCACGCTGCTTGGCCTCGCCTATCCAGGCAGGTAATCCACACCCGACCCCATCCTCCTCCTCCCTCTTCCATATCCCACATGCCCCAACCGCCAGCGCGACACCTTCCACCCGAATCACCGACCCCTCCACCAAATAAGCGCCGCCCTAAGCCATGGTGCACACAGTATAGCCAGGATCTCAAGGAGCATTTGGCAGCGGAGAAGAAAATCATGGCCGCACACGCGGATGAGGTCGCGATGGCTGCCATTCGTGTCGACCCCCAGATCTTGGAGGAGCACCTTGTCATTGAGGCCACTGTCGACGCCTCACGCACCGACAATGCGACGCGGTTGGCTGTTTGGTTCAATCTGCAATGCGATGTTCAATTGTTATGGGTGCATTCTGTTATTGTATACCATGTGAGGAATAAATTGAATTTTGCTGTACTAAACACATGAGAAACAAATACAATTGCTATATTTCCAAGTTGTTAAGCATGCTTGGTTTGGTTAACTATCTGATCTTCTATTAGGAGTATGTTATATTGTGCAATGTGGTGCTCAGTTAATGTTTGGTTCATTTGTTGTGGTGTTTAGTTAACTGCTTGGTTCAATTCTGCAGTGTGATGTCCAATTGTCGTGGGTAGAATTTTATATTGTTGTGCATGTGAGGAATAAATCAAATTTGGCTGCACTTAATACATGAGAAACATATACAAGTGCTATATTTCCTAGTTCTTAATCATTCTTGGTTTGGATAAATGGGTTTTCCATGTAGCTTGAATTAATCCGATGAATCTGCAATGTGCTTATTTTTATCAACATATTTTACTGATAGCATGCGAACCCTTACTTAACTTGATGACTAACTACCTTATATGTGTTGTAGGGAAACAATGGGAAGCACTGAGGTTTACAATCGAGGTTAGCACGTGCATGGTCCGTTGTCTAATACCACATTATTGTGCAATTGCAGGAACCTTTCTAATATTTAGGTTTTTAATAATTTGGTCCTGCTGTCAGAGGTTTTGACCCACTGTTTGACCCTTTTTGCATATGGGGAAATGAGTTGTCCATGAATATCAGTCAAGTCAAGAATCTTAGAAAGATTGTCCATGAATGTCTGCACGATGAAGAAGACATCAGTTCACTACAGGATCTTACTAACTATTATACCTTGCCTTTTTATTCCTTTGCCCCATTTCCAATATAGGGAAGATATTTATGCACATCCTTGTTTTCAGGCGTTTCCAAAGCAGTTCACTGATGATTACCTATCATACCACCTGTATGGTCAGGAGGCGAGGAAGGTATTCATACAACACCCACGGTTCAATATTGAAGTGTTCCTGAAGAGGACGAAGGATGGACAGTTAATCATCCACAGGCACTGGCCTAAAGTTACAAAGACCTTAAACACCAATGAAGGCTCAATATTCGCGTTCTGCTTCAGCAGTTTTCTAGATGAGATACATCTGTCTATGTACCGTCTATGATGCTAATTTCGAAAGGTTATAGATGTTGCATGTGAAACTAGGTGCTGGTGTAGTTGTGTAATAGGGTAGCTGAGTGCTGAAGCTATATGATGTTGTACTCTGATGTATTTCAATTATGAAAACGAAATATATTGTGTGCTTAATATGAAATGTCAATTAGATTAATAAATGGATTATTAATAATAGGATAATTAGCCTACCAATTGGGTTTTTCTATTGCAAACGGTTATTGAGAAAACACCATGTGTGATGCATTCAATAACGCACACAGTTTCTAGGAATAAACCGTGTTAGATTAATTAATAATCACACACGACATCCTCTTGAAAACTGTTTGCGTTAGGCCACCTGGCGCAAACATTTACCACAAAAAACTGTGTGTGATGGACAGCCTTTGCCACACAGTTTCTTCTACACACCGTGTGTGATGCATTCAATAACATAAATGATAAATTTTTTAATATCGTGTGCAATGGCAATGTTATCACAAACGATTTAATGGGGAAAATTGTGTGTGATGTACCTGTGAACAGAAACGTTTTCCTTGGAGCGACTGTGTGGGATGTACATACGAACGAAAACGTTTAACGGGGACTGACTGTGTGGGATGTACTTGCGTCCGGAAACAATTTCGCCTATATAATTGTATCTTTTAAGCTCTACTATACGTATTTCCGTATTTGAGCACCCGCCGGTCGCGCACGACCTCATTTTGCCGAGCATGTGTGCCAGGAGGGAATATCCACGACGGTTTCTGGGTCATGTGGGAAGGACCCCCCTATCGCCGTCACTCACTAGGTGATGGTTCCAAATGCCGTCGTGAAAAGGGGTTAAAAACCGTTTGTATAGCACCTCGTTGTACTAGTGCTACACAGCACTGGCAACACTTGTAAACTGCATCACATGAGAACATAACTGTTTATACAACTGAAATTGAAATCAACATAGAGCAAGAAGTTAGAATAGCAATCCAGTTAAAGAAATAGGTTTAAAACATACATGTTGCGCCATTGGAGTTCCAATTAGATCCTTCAAATTCGAAAGTAGTTGGTATGAGTAAATACAGTGATGTAGTAGCAAAGGAGTATGGACCATAGCTACGGAATCTGACCTGAGAACAGTTGCTCTTCTGCTTTAAACATGGAGTTTGGGTTCGCCATGGTGGTCTTCGTGCTTTGGGCACTGCAGTTGCTTTACAAACTGCTCATGTGGGGCATTCTGTGGTGGACATGGTGCTGTGTCAACTAGAACTGGGTTACTCTCCGCTGGGGTTGGGGTTAGATGGGTTGTAGCTGATTCTCTGTGCAACGGTGTAAGTGTGCAATCTGGAAGAGTCTCGATTATGTGTGGTGGGGCTAGTTCGTGGGCCAGTACAACCATGGCTCTATCTGCATCGACGGGTAGCACCGTCTTTTGTGAAGAACGGGTTTTTGCTCCCTTAGATACTGCCATCACCCCCTCCAATTCAAATGGCTGATAAACAAGAAAAGAAATTGAACGTACAAACATTGTATGATAGACAGATGTGGTAATTCGCATATATGTTGTCTAACCAAACAGGACAGCATGACACAATTTCACATATATGATGGCTAAATAAACATGATAGCATGACACAGTTTCAGATATATGATGGATAACTTAACAGGATATAATGGCATAATTCAACATATGATGAGTATCTAAACAGGATGACATGACAAAACTATAAGATGTGTTTCTAAAATAGGTTGGGATGAAATAATTCACATACATGTTGTCTAAGTATACAGCATGGCATGATATAATTGACATAATTAATTCATATACTAAGCAGCTGGCACTCGCATGTATGATCCCTAAACTAAGCAAATGGAATTGAATATTGTGCATATGATGTCTAAACTAAGCAATGCAAGACACCATATGCATGATATGAGAAATATAAACATTGAAAATTAGAGCATACACCTCATGTGGGATATATGATTGGTCATCTGTCTCTGAAATCCTCCTCTAAGGAGCTAGCTATAACCATCGAGGTATATGCTTCAACAGGTACCATTGCCTGCTCTGAAGACCTTGTTTTCACGCCTGATTTTTCCATAACCGGCACTACTACAGGATGCTGCTAACGCGACACTACGATCAGAGACCCTTCGATGAAACTGTGTGCGATGCAATAATAGCAAACAGTGGTGTAAAAGAACCATCAAAAAGGGTGCAAAACATTTGCGACTGAGGAGCCATCAAACACGGTTCAGATTTTAGTTGTGTGTGCGATTCAGGGCATACGATTTAGTCCAATGAACTGTGTGCGATGAGGCAGAACAAAAGAAATAGGCAGCCTGATGAAGACGTGTGCGATATACAGCATACGGTTCACTCGGATGAACTGTTTGTGATTAGGCAACACAAAAGAAACGGTCAGCTAGATCAGGGTGTGTGTGATTGAGGGCATACGCGTAAGAGGGATTAACTGTTTGTGATTAGGCAACAAAACAGAAATGGGTCAGACAGATCAAAGTGTCTACGATTGATGGCATACACTTCACATGGATGAACTGTTTGCGATTAGCCACAACAAACTGAAAGAGTTAGATAGATCAACGTGTGTGTGCTGGACGGGCACACACATTCTAATTAAAAGAAGCATGGGAGATGGTAATAATGAGCACGCACGGTTGTTGGAACAAGACGTGTGCTGACATTGCCTATTGCGGTGCACCCTATGGTGCAAACGCCACGTACGCGGCCGAGAAGGCGTACGTGCCCACGTTATGCCTTCTGGGAATAGTGCCGCACTTATAACCGTTAGTAAATTTTGAGCATGCGTCCCGTCACATTCCAAATTGCAAACCTGTTCACACGGATCAAAACCTAATCGGTTTCCCACTTAGGAGCGTATTACTACGTGGTTATAAATACTACTACTCCAAGATGACTACACATTCCTCCTCAACTCCTCGTCCACAAAAACAAACAAGTCATTCATCATCGTCCCCTTGCGTCCGCCATGGCTAGCTTGAGTTCTGGGTCGAGAGATTGCCACTAGGGAGAGGCGAGCCTGGAAGTGGAAGCACGAGAGATGTCCCGCCTCGCCGCGAAAGCAGCCAACATGTCCCGCCGCATGGCCGTAGCAGCAGAGAGGTCCCGCCGTGCCGCCGAAACAACACGGAGGTCCCGTCGCGCCGTCGATGCAGCAGATTGGTCCGGCCGCACCGCGGAAGCATAAGAGATGTCCTGCCGCGCCGCCCATGCAGCAGAGATGTCCTCCCGCGTCACGGTGGCCTGGGAAAATGTCTCGCGGGCAGGCGAGGACTCCCATACAGGCGCATGCGTGCCCTCGTCCTGAGGCAGATGGACCAGATCTCCAGGTGGGCGAGGTTGCAGGATGACTTGAAAGCCTCGTTTGAACAGTCTACTGACGTCATCCAGCAACTAAATAAGAGTAATGCGAAGCGCAACCTGCTGAGGGCGAAGATCGTCGGAAGTGCAGAGCAGCAGGAGCAGACCACTGCCTTGTTCAAGAGGACCGGCGTCATCGTCGAGAAACTTATGGACGAGAATGCCATGCTGCGCATTGAGCGCAGAAGGCTGGTGGAGGAATCCGTGGATGCTATCAAGCAGCACCTTGAGGACAAGAAAGAGCTCGTCGCTGCTCGCCGCGGAGACTAGTTCCTGCGGCCTGCAGCAACGCATCAAGAAAGTAGAGACCGGCGAGCCAGATTGTTGTCTTCCTTCTTCTTTTGCCCTTGTGTATTTCGGGCATTGCCACATGTGGCTTTTTTAGTTATGTTTCTAAATATGTAAGACAATTATTATCCACTGCCATTGTCCTTATATTCATCATGCTTGCTATAAGTCGCAGTCGATGCTATATAGGTCCGTCGGATCTTACATCAAGACCCGTGCAAAACTTTCTTTTCAGATTTTCATTTCTCTCTCTTAAATCTCCGTCTAGTGAGACATATAGCCACGCCGTAGAACAGGTGCTCGGGCCCCATTAATGGAGACATTGGAGAGAGGTGCGCGGTGGGTAGCGGTCAAAGGGCTCTCCTCCCGATGAGAACATGCAGGGGTCTGATCGCACGCCTCTGATACTCAAATAGCTACCCCGCACGACACCTCCTAGCCAATAAAATAAGGGGACGCGTGGCCGCACGTAATTGGTAAGTAGAACACCCACGGTTTCAATAATACTTGTGTTTCCGATTTGTAACATGACAACACTTGTTCCAAAATGACTTTGTTGATTGTCAATGTGTGCACCTTCGCAAATCGGACAGAAAAATTACCACTACATGTTTGTGCCATGTCATGACACCATGCCAAGTTTCATGATTTTCGGGCGTGTTTTGGAATTACAGGAATTAAAAAACCAAGTTTCTCAATCTTTCCGGCTGAGCCACGACACCCAGATGTTTGGATTTCACTCCCATCTCTTGCATGGGACCTAGAAATTCACCCAAGGACACACATGTGATTTTTCAAACAACTTTGGTGCACTGGAGCCTGTGCTTGTAGTTCAAATTTGAATTATGCACATTAAATGCGTAGAAAATCAATTAATAATGCATAAAAAAGGCCAAATGAACCCAGAATAATTCCAAAATTTAGCACGGTACTTCTATTTGGTCTAATCTGCCTGTGTAAAAAAATTAAAGCGGGAGAAGGCAGTGTATGTATGTCGTTATGCACACGGAGGTGACACGTTCCCTCTCAGAACCACAAGCCTTCTTGAGGGAAGCTCCGGTTTGCAAGAAGCTTACACCAAAGCTTGTCACAATTCGACCAAAAAAATTACCGCAACATGTTGGTGCCATGTCATGACACATGCCAAGTTTCATGATTTTTAGGCGTGTGTTGGAATTACAGGAATTAAAAAACCAAGTTTGTCAATCGTTCCGGCCGAGCCACGACGCCCAGATGTTTGAATTTCACTCACATCTCTTGCATGGGACCTAGAAATTCACCCAAGGACACACATGTGATTTTTCAAAAAACTTTGGTGCACTGGAGCCTGTGCTTGTAGTTCAAATTTGAATTATGCACATTAAATGCGCAGAAACTCAATTAATGCATAAAAAGGCCAAACAAACCTGGAATGATTCCAAAATTTAGCACAGTACTTCTATTTGGTCTAATCTACATGTGTAAAAAAATTAAGGCAGGAGAAGGCAGTGTACATATGTCGTTTCACACACGGAGGTGACACGTTCCCTCTCGGAACCACGAGCCTTCTTGAGGGAAGCTCCGGTTTGCAAGAAGCTTACACCAAAGCTTGTCCCAATTCGGCCAGAAAAATTACCGTAACATGTTGGTGCCATGTCATGAAACCATGCCAAGTTTCATGATTTCAGGCGTGTTTTGGAATTACATGAATTGAAAAACTAAGTTTCTCAATCTTCCGACCGAGCCACGACGCCCAGATGTTTGAATTTCACTCCCATCTCTTGCATGGGACCTAGAAATTCACCCAAGGACATACATGTGATTTTTCAAACAACTTTGGTGCACTGGAGCCTGTGCTTGTAGTTTAAATTTGAATTATGCACATTAAATGCACAAAAAGTAAATTAATGCATAAAAAAGGCCAAACGAACCCGGAATAATTCCAAAATTTAGCACAATGCTTCTATTTTGTCTAATCTGCCTGTGTAATAAAATTAAGGCGGGAGAAGGCAGTGTACATATGTTGTTTCATACACGGAGCTGACACATTCCCTCTCGGAACCACGAGCCTTCTTGAGGGAAGCTCCGGTTTGCAAGAAGCTTACACCAAAGCTTGTCCCAATTCGGCCAAAAAAATTACCACAACATGCTGGTGCCATGTCATGACACCATGCCAAGTTTCATGATTTTCAGGCATGTTTTGGAATTACAGAAATTAAAAAACCAAGTTCCTCAATCTTTTCGGCGAGCCACGACACCTAGATGTTTGAATTTCACTCCCATCTCTTGCATGGGACCTAGAAATTCACCCAAGGACACACATGTGATTTTTCAAACAACTTTGGTGCACTGAAGCCTGTGCTTGTAGTTCAAATTTGAATTATGCACATTAAATGCACAGAAACTCAATTAATGCATAAAAAAGGCCAAACGAACCCGGAATAATTCCAAAATTTAGCACGGTACTTCTATTTGGTCTAATCTTCCTGTGTAAAAAAATTAAGGCGGGAGAAGGCAGTGTACGTATGTCGTGTCACACACAGAAGTGACACATTCCCTCTCGG
This sequence comes from Triticum dicoccoides, assembly GCF_002162155.2. Classification (NCBI taxonomy): domain Eukaryota; kingdom Viridiplantae; phylum Streptophyta; class Magnoliopsida; order Poales; family Poaceae; genus Triticum; species Triticum dicoccoides. The sequence goes on along the minus strand of NC_041386.1, from coordinate 188,535,889 downwards.
AACAACGAGCCTTCTTGAGGGAAGCTCCGGTTTGCGAGAAGCTTATACCAAAGCTTGTCCCAATTCGGCCAAAAAAATGACCACATCATGTTGGTGCCATGGCATTACATCATGCCAAGTTTCATGATTTTCAGGCGTGTTTTGGAATTACAGGAATTAAAAAACCAAGTTTCTCAATCTTTCCTGCGAGCCACGATGCCCAGATGTTTGAATTTCACTCCCATCTCTTGCATGGGACCTAAAAATTCACCCAAGGACACACATGTGATTTTTCAAACAACTTTGGTGCACTGGAGCCTGTGCTTGTAGTTCAAATTTGAATTATGCACATTAAATGTGCAGAAACTCAATTAATGCATAAAAATGGCCAGACGAACCCGGAATAATCCCAATATTTAGCACGGTACTTCTATTTGGTCTAATGCCTGTGTAAAAAAATTAAGGCGGGAGAAGGCAGTGTACGTATGTCGTTTCACACAGACACATTCGCTCTTGGAACCACGAGTCTTCTTGAGGGAAGCTCCGGTTTGCAAGAAGCTTACACCAAAGCTTGTCCTAATTCGACCAAAAAAATTACCGCAGCATGTTGGTGCCATGTCATGACACCATGCCAAGTTTCATGATTGTCAAGCGTGTTTTGGAATTACATGAATTAAAAAACCAAGTTTCTCAATCTTTCCGGTCGAGCCACGTCGCCCAGATGTTTGAATTTCACTCCCATCTCTTGCATGGGAGCTAGAAATTCACCCAAGGACACACATGTGATTTTCCAAACAAATTTGGTGCATTGGAGCATGTGCTTGTAGTTCAAATTTGAATTATGCACATTAAATGCCCAGAAACTCAATTAATGCATAAAAATGCCAAACGAACCCGGAATAATTCCAAATTTAAACATGACACTCATGTACTAGTTGCATGTTCACTGTACGTAAATGTTCTAGAAATTCAAACACCATCCTTTCCCTCTGTAACACCATTTTGTATTTCAAAATATAATGAAAAAATCAGGTATACCACAAACAATTTACTAGAAAGAATCGTGTGGGATGCGATATAAAATATCTTGGCGCACCGTCTTGTCTGGCTTACGCAAGAAGCTTCGTCGTCTAAAATCCACCGGCCCCGCCTGAACCACACTTGCGCGCCAATTTCTCGCGACACCGAGCGATTTTTTTTGGCCACCACGGAAATATCTATCTCCCTGCCCCCTCCCTCCTACCAAAAGCCACATTTCCAGCGTTCCTCCTTGCTTTCCAAGTTCAAACCTTCACTGATGCTTATTGGCAGCTCAGCCTCCTCGCCGGTGACCCTTCTTCTTGCAGCGCCGCCTCCTCGCCGGCTACCGTTCTTCTTGCCGCACCGCCTCCTCGCTGGTGACCCTTCTTCCTGCAGCGCTGCCTCCACATTGGCGACCCTTCTTCTTGCTGCGCGGCCTCCTCGCCACCGACCCTTCTTCTTGCTATGCGGCCTCGTCGATATGGTCAGGTAATCCACACCCCACCCACACCATCCTCCTCCTTTCCCGTTCCACATGCCCTGACCGACAGAGCGACACCTTCCACCGAAATCACTGCCCCCTCCTCCAATTAAGCGCCGCCCATAGCCATTTTACATGCAGTATAACGTGGAGTTGAGTAGCATGCAACCGCATGCGCGAACGAGGTCGCTATGGCTTCCATGCGTGTCGATCGCCAGATCTCGAAGGAGCACCTCGTCTTTGAGGCCACCGTCGACACTGCCACGCGGTTGTCTACTTCAAAATACAGTTCGTGATTTGTCCTCTGTAATGTTAATATGCAATCTGATGTTCAGTTAACAGTTTGGTCCTCTGAAATGTAATGTTCAGTTAACACTTTGGTCCAACAATTGCTACATTTTGTAGTACTGTTCTCCAGCATTCTTTGTTTTGTTAACTGTCTTATCTTCTAGTACATGTTTTATTCTGCAATGTTGTGCTCAGTTAACTATTTTGGTTCATTTGGTCTGCCGTCCATTTAACTATTTTGTTCAGTTCTGCAAGTTGATTTTCGTTTGCTATGGGTACAATTTTGTATTGTTTTGCATGTGACACCAATTGAATTTGGCTGTACTCAATACATATTCTACTGATAGTATGGAAACTCTCAGTTAACCTGCTCAAGATCTTCCTTATGTGTGTTGCAGGGAAGCAATGGGAGACACCGCGGTTTACCATCGAGGTTTGTTCAAGAAGGGTCCTTTGGCTAATATCACATTATTATGCAGTTGTAAGAATCATTCTAATATTTAGGTTTCTTACAATTTGGTCTTGCATATGTAGGTCCTGCTGTGAGAGGCTTAGACCCACTGTTTGACCCATTTTTCCGATGGGGAAATGAGATGTCCATGAATATCAGTCAAGTCAGGAAACTCAGAAAGATTGTTAGGATAAAGAAACTTGTGATGAATAACAACAAGATCTTTGTTTGCACAATTAAGAAGACATTAGTCAACTATAGGATGGTACCAACTCTTTTACCTTGTTTTACCCCTTGCGCCATTTCAAAATTTACAATAGCGATTTATGCATAGCTTTGTTTGCAGTACTTTTCAAAGAAGTTCATCGATGATTACCTCTCAAACCACCTGCATGGTCAAGAGGCAAGGAAGGTATCCATTCAACACCCACGGTACAATACTGAAGTCTTGCCTAAGAGGACGAAGGTTGGGCGGGCAATTATCCATAGCCACTGGCCTAAAGTTGCAAGGACATTGAACATCACTGAAGGCTCAATATTTGCCTTCTGTTTCTGTAGTTTCCCAGATGAGATTCATCTATCTACTTACCGTTTATGATGCTACTTTCCAAAGGTTTTTGATGCTGCATGTGAAACTTGGTGCTGTTGTGTAATGGCGTAACTAAGTGCTGAAGCTATCTGATGTAATTCGATTATGAAATCTTGGTTGCTTTTATAAAATATCTGGCGTGTTTTATAAGAAATATCAGTTTGATTAGTACATGGATTATCAATAATAGGCTAATTACCTTGCTTATTGGGGTTTTCTATTGCAAACGGTTACTTAGATAGCACTGTGGGCGATGAACTCAAACAACCCGCACAGTTTCTAGAAAGTAGGCGTGTTCGATCAACTAACAATCACACATGGCTTCCGGCAGCGAACTGTTTGTGTTAGGCCACCTTGCACAAACGTTTCCACACAAATAACTGTGTGTGATATACATACCTACGGAAATGTTTTTCTAGGATTCATCGTGTGGGATGTACATACCTATGAAAATGATTTTCTCGGATTCACCGTGTGGGATGTACATACCTACATAAATGATTTTCTCAGATTACCATGTGGGATGTACATAGCTACGGAAATTATTGGGTTTCGATGCCTCGCCCGATCGCACATGGCCCCAGCCTGGGTCCCAGGAGGGCCTATCCCCAACGATTTCTGGGTCGTGTGGGAAGGACACCCTATCGCACACACTCACTTGGCGACGGTTCCAAATGCCGTCGCGGAAAGGGGTTAAAAACCGTTTGTTTAGCACATCGTTGTACCAGTGCGACTCAAATGGGTGATACACAAGAAGAGTAGTTCAATATACACAGATTGTCGACAGATGGAATACGTAATGAAAAAAAGGATGGCATGACATAATTCACATATATGATGCCTGGCTACATGGCGGTGCATAATTCACATATACGATAACTGGCTGAAAAACATGGCATTGCATAATTCACATATCTCATATAGAAACCAAATAGGAGGCATTCACACAAAGCATGTCTAATCTAAGCAGATGGCATAGGAAAGCAAGACACCATATGCATGATATGAACAATATAACCCTGCCAAGTTAGAGCATGCACCTCGGGGGCCGGGGGAATACGACTGGTTTTCTGTCTCTGAATCCTCGTCTAAGGAGCTATCTGTAACCAGCAAGAAATCTGCATCGACAGGTAGCACTGACTGCTCAGAAGACCTTGTTTTCACTCCAGATTTTCCCACGACCAACTTAAATGGCCGATGCACAAGAAGTGTAGATGAATGTATAAACATTGTTGACAAATGTAATACATTATGAAAAAATGGCACGATACAATTCACATATATGATGACTGGCTAAATAGGATGGCATTGCATGATTCATGTATATGATGCCTGGCTAAAGAAGATGGCATTGCGTAGTTCCCATATACTCCCTTTGTTCCTAAATATTTGTCTTTTTAGAGATTTCAAATGGACTACCACATACTGATGTATACAGACATATTTTAGAGTGTAGATTCACTCATTTTGCTCAGTATGTAGTCACTTGTTGAAATCTCTAAAAAGACAAACATTTAGGAACGGTGGGAGTATGATATAGAAACCAAACATGTGCCATTCACAGAAAGCAAATCTAAACTAAGCTGATGACATATAAGATGTATAATGTAAGCAATGCGATGTGCCATATGCATGATATGACCAACAACAGGATGCCAGGTTAGAGCAAACACCTCAAGGGGTAAATAGGAGTGGTCGGCTCCCTCTGAATCCCCCTCTGAACAGTTATCTTCCTCTGGAATACAATATGGAATGGCGGGAGGGGGCCCACTTCGCCCACCATGGAGCGGCGTCTGCATGACATTATATTCCCACGCAACGGTCTTCTCTTTTTCTCTATAGTTCAGTACGATTGTGTACAATAACTGACATGCATAATAAAAAACATAGTTAGATTATGTAAGGCCTAAGGGGTGCATGCAGAAATCAAGACTGATGGTAGCAAACGAGTGGATAGATCCAAAACTAATGATAGCATGTAGATTATAGCTTCAGTTTAAAAAGATAGACGATGGATCATCTACTCTTTGTTGCCCACCCAACATGAACCACATAGAAGACCCCAGATGAACCAGATAGTAGACATATACTATTCATTGCTGCCTTGATATGTGCCCCACAGGCATTTTAAAACTCAAGTTTGAACATTAGTTTAGACCTGACTCGGAGTCTAAGAGGTGAACATGGCGATAAAGTAGCAGGTAATAAGAACCGATGTATAACGTAAGCAGACACGAATGAGTGTGACCTCTCTTCCGGAATTGTGTAGTCCTCAGGTTCATCTACTCAATCGATGATGGTAATGTAGTTGGCGTGGCTATCGGCAACGGGGAAGATGATGTGAGGCAGCGAAAGAAAGTCTATAGGGGGAATCTCTACTGCAGTGAGTGCTTCTATCGATGGTGCACTTCAGTGGGGTGGATGATGACACGACAGGAGCAAGACATAACACACAAAGTTTTCTTTGACGCCTATCTGAAAATGAAGTAAATCTATAAGGGCTCCTTACAATTGGAGGATTCTATAAGCGCATGGACAGGAAAAACACAGGAATAGGATAGGAATGCATGTGCAATACAGAGCGTTTGCAAACATAGGATTTCTGTCAACGTGGGTGTTTGGTTCACATGAATTGGAAGAACACAGTAATGAAAAAATATGGTCAAATTAAAGTCAAACCACGTGAAAATGAAAAAAAAAGAATCTTATTATGCCAGTAATGCAATTAATCATGTTCTTCATGCATATTAATTTGAAAAGGACGTCCAAGTGGATATTAAAATTCTTACGTTTTTTATTTGAAAGAGACACCAAAGGAAAAAAATCCTCCAGTTTTTCTTTGCTCCATTCCTTCTAACCAAATGCACGAATAGTAGTACCATAGTAAAGTTTCCAATTCCTATGTTTTCCTTCACTTTTTCTTTGAACTAGTGGTGGCAGTCTTCAACAGGCTGATGAATGCCCTCAAAATATTTTGTGAGCTTAGATTTGGTCTACATTAGTATCATATAATGGTTATGTAGCTAAACCGATTAAAATTGTGGTTCAAAAGAGCATTTAGTTTTCTCCCTGTTAACTTTGTGACCACGATTGATTTACTTCTAGATTTCCAACTGCTTTGAACCAAAGGATCCCTGAGGGATCGACATGAATGCAGAGTAATAAAGTGATGCGACGAGTGTACAACCTCTTTGGCATAGGCTTGTCGACCTCAACATCATTGGGTTGGACATGGAGGATGGTGATGCTGGTGTGACTGTCGGAGGCGGGGAAGAAGATTTGAGGCCTCTGGAAACAGCGCTGAGGGTACTGCTCCACTGTGATGGACGGTTCCATCATTGGAGCAGCTCCAGTGAGGTGTACGGTGGCGAGGCTGAAGCAGGAAAAGACCGACAACGTTAATCTGAAGTTTAGGGCGAAACTGAATTTTACTGTCAAAACTGATTGAACTAGTAGCAGAGCATTGCAATAGAAGTTTAGGGCGTCCGAGCACTAGTAGCAGAGGAGCAGTAATCTAAATCAGTAGCCGCTCGAGCAGGGAACACACTAGTAGAGAGAAACTCGGGCAGCAGCATCGTGAGAAAGTGCTAAAACACCAACTCCTATAGCTGCTGGAGGTCCTGTAGCAGAAGCAGCGCGAGCGAGAGCAAGAGCAGAGTAGCAGCACGAACGAGAGAAAGAGCGAAGCAGCAGCGCGACCGACAGCAATAGCAGCAGAGTAGCAGCACGAACGAAAGCAAGAGCAGTGCAGCAGCGTGACCGACAGCAAGAACAGAGCTGCAGCGCAAGCGAGAGCCATAGCAGCAACAACAGCGCGAGTGAGAGTCGGAGCAGCATCAGCTAGTGCCGCTGTGGAAGTCGCCGTCAATGAAGCAACGACATGTGGGAGAGACGCAGTGGATGAAGTGGCCAGCAAGGGCGCCGTCGATGGAGACCCGCCATGGCTGCTCGGTATTGAGCACTGGCAGCCCTGTGGGATCGAATAAAAGATAAAATGTAGCGGTGAGTGCAGAACCTCCTTGGTGGCACTGAGTAGGCCTCGGCTTCATTGGAGGAATTGGTGAGGGAGCTGCGGTTTCGGTGGGGCAGGTCAAGACGACGCTGTGGGGATGGAGGTGGCGCGATAGACGAGGCGAATGTCGGGGCAGCTCCTTGGAGGTGTAGGACGGGGCGGCTGATCCGACGAGATCACAAGATAGACGATGGATCCTCATCCAGTGTGGTGGATGAGGGACGGCGAGCTGTTGTGGTGGACGTCGTCATCGGGGAAGAGTCTCCGGCTGGGCGGCGGTCGGGAGGCCGACGGAGGAGCGTGGGGTTTCACGGGTTTGGGGGGCCTCGGTGTATACATGGGGGGCGAAGGAGAAGGTAGGGGGAGCCATGGCTTAGGGACGCGCTTGTCCGAAATGTAGGGTAAGTTACTAGCATACCCCCACTGGTTTTGACCAAACGACGTCGAGCCGGCATTTCTGGCTGAGGGGTAGAAAGGGAATTTTGTGTTTCTGGGCTGCGGGACCGATTTCGGATGAGGAGGGAATCTTTGCGCGCATCGAAATTTCAGGATAACAAGGCGCGGCGCGGGTTGAAAAGGCGGGAGTTTCACAGCAGATGAGACAAAAGATACTCGAGCTTGAAAATTTTGGGATAACAAGCGTGGCGCGGGTTGAAGAGGTGGGAGTTTCACAGCAGATGAGACAAAAGATACTCGACCTTGAAAATTTTGGAATAACAAGGCGCAGATTCCATGTTCAGCAGAAAAAACTTAACATGTACAAAAAAATCATACAAGATACAAGAGAGTCATGTCCCATTTTACTATATTGCTATAAATGCCATTGAAAAAACTACAAAAAATGTAAAAAAAAGTCGGGAGAACAAGATTACCGTGTACAATACCAAATCAATTCACACTTCCCTCAACAACTACAAAAAACAAATCAATTCCCACCACAAGAAAGAGTCATGTCCCTTTTATATGATTACAAATGCCAGGATCTTGAATTTCAATTTTTGAATCCACGTTATGTTGAATTCAAATATATCATTAGGTGACCTTGCGGTTTATAATGGATGTCATCCTACATTTTGATCTTCCATCATATATGAACATTTTACTCCACCCTATGAACATATATATTGTCTTCTACCATATGGACTAAATTTGAATCAATTTTCCTTATTTGAATGCGATTTTTGTCAAGTTATACCATCATTTAAATATTATCTTGATAACAAAAAACATGCATATAGCAGTAATCATATTTCACTATGAACTACATGTACCATACGATCTCCAATTCCAATATTTGTATCAATTTTATGTTGAATTCAAATCACAATACATTGGTCTTGGTAGCGAGATGTTCGGGATAATATAAACCCTGTTTTCATATGTCTAATTTTTGGCTGAATTGGGACAAGTTTTGGTATAAGCTTCTTGCAAAACCGGAGATTCTCTCAACAAGCCTCGTGGTTCCGAGAGGGAACGTGTCACCTTTGTGTGCGAAACGATATATGCTGCCTCCCCCCTGATTTTCTTTACAGAGGCAACATAGAACTATATGAGTGCCTTTTAAAATTTTGGAATTATTCCGGGTTTGTTAGGCCTTTTTTATACACTAGCAAAACATGCACGTGTGTTTCAATGCCAGGGAAAAAACATCTTTCATACAGACATCCAACAACATCAGCAAACAATATTCTTAGAAGAATCTTCATTGACACAATTTCAAACAATATGAAAATCAACTTTAAGCCTCTGTGTCGGTGTACTAGGGTAGGGGTACCCTAGTATCCCGAACTCGTGCACGGGCAGTTGCAGCGCCCCGCGGCAAGGCTTGCCGGGTGACCGCCAAGACCCTCCGTGGCTCCCTTGAAGACCATTCAAGAACAAAGTACTCAAACCAAGGCCCCGACAAGAGGAGCTTGCCGGGAAGGCCAACCAAGGCCCCGGCAAGAGGAGCTTGCCGGGAAGGCCAACCCAGGCCCCGACGAGATCAAGACCCCGGCAAGAGGAGCTTGCCGGGAAGGCCACTCAAGGCATACCAAGAAAGCTTGCCGCGACGCGCCCTGCGTCCCGGCAAGGCCCGGAGAGCAACAAGCTCCCAAACACGACAAGACGACGACCGCGGCAAGGAGCTTGCCGCGGGAAACCCCCACTTCGTGCCCGCGCTCCAGCACACCTGCTAACGTGTCGCTCTAGGACTCTCCCAAGCACACGTGGCAGGAGGCTGTGCAGCTAGGGGTGCGCGGTGGCAAGCGGAGGTGAAGAGAAGGCAATCGTGGCAAACGGTGGCGCTCCTAACGGTCACCTTTTGCACTGTTTAAGCAACTCAGACAGGCATTTAATGCCCTTGTCCCCTGCCGTCAGAGTTAGGTAGGGTGCACTGTATCCACAGTAGCGGTAGCTGCACCTACCGCATCCTTTTCCATTTTTGCCCTTCTAGTCTACGTTGCCACCTGTCGGTGACCCCTTGAAAGTATAAAAGGAGGCCCAGGCGCAACGTAGAGGGGGGTTCCGCCGGCTCGGCTCATTCGGAAGCACCAGAAACACTCCCACGCTCACTCTGATAGCGTCCATTGCTCCTGAGCAAGGATTCAATATACACAAACAAGCAGCAGTAGGGTTTTACGCATCCGTGCGGCCCGAAGCTGGGTAAAAACCGCTCGCGTGTACCGCCTCGATCCGCTCTTTGTGCGGCCTCCGCCCTCACCGAACCGAAAAGGGGCACTGTCCCCATAGGTGTTGGTGGAATCAGCAATCCCCGACATCTCTGGCGCGCCAGGTAGGGGGCGTCGAGATTGTGCGAACCCGATCCGGCATGCACGCAAGCTAAATCTTCATCATCTTCATCGACATGCCACCGAAGAAGAAGGATTCGGAGGTAGCTGTTCCGTCTGCGTCGCTTTCACCACCTCCGGAGCAAACGGGTGGTGGAGTGGACGCCGGCGGAAGAATGGGCGTCGACGAGGGAGCTCTCAGCGCTGCCAAGTCCAAGGACAAGGCCGCGCAGACCTCGGCGTCCATACGCCCACCGCGCCCATCTCAGGAAGGGCGGGACCAGCAGCGTCATAGCGTTCACAGCACCATACGTCCGCTGGCCCAAGATCAAGCTGGTGGTTCGCGTGGCGTTCAAGACCAGCATGCACGCCAGCATGCTGGCCCCAGCAAGGTGCGGTCGCCTGGACGGGACACTGCTCCTTCTAACTTGGTTAGGAGTCCGAGCATGTCCCGCTCCTCGCACCGTTCACCTCTGCCGCCCACCACGCCGGTGGAAGCCTTGGCGCGGGCCCGCTACTCCTAGATTACCCTCCGGCGGCGGACAAGACCGACGAATGGAGGGCCACTATCCAAAGCCTCATCGGTTTCGCCAACGGCGACACTGCGCGGTAACCAAGCACCTCGCTGCCGCGGCATGACAGCCGGACGCGAGCCGATGGCAACAAGACCGGGGGAGGTGCGACTTCCATGCACTCTCCACTACGAAGGCCAAAGTCGCCGACTCGCCGGGTCCACCCCGACAGCGGCTCCACCGCGTCGTCGGACCCACGAGCTCGTCGCGACCAGCGCCAAGTTCTCCATGAACGACAGCAAGAAGACGCTCGAACCTGCATCGAGCGCCAAAGAGAAGCGCGACGTCAATCCGACAAGCGCGCTGGGCCCTCTGTTGACATGCATGCGCCAGGGGAACCAGGCGATCTGCCGTACGCGGTAGGTTGTCCTGCGTTCACGCGTGAGCTGCGGCAAGTCTAGTGGCCCAGCACAAAGAATTTCAAAACAGACGTACCAGAGAAGTACGACGGCAAGACGCATCCGTCGGAGTTTCTCAGCATCTACACCATCGCGGTGTAGGCTGCCGGGGGACGGGACGACAAGATCCTTGCCAACTACTTCCCGCTGGTACTCAAGCCCAATGTCAGATCCTGGCTCATGCACTTGCCGGACAACTCCATATCCTCCTGGGCTGATCTGTGCCATCAGTTTGTCGGCGCCTTTACAGGCGGCCACAAGCCACATGGCCAAGAAAGCGATCTTCATATGCTCGCCCAGAAGGAAGGAGAGCCACTGCGCAAGTACATTCAGAGATTCAGCCGTCTACAGCACAACATCCCAGACGTCCACCCCGCCGCGATCATCAGCGCATTCCATCAGAACGTGCGAAACCGAAGGATGAGGGAGGAGATGGCGATGTGTAAGATCAGAGACGTCAGCGAGCTTTACGCCCTGGCCGACAAGTGTGCACGCGCTGAAGAGGGGAGGAGGCTCCCCGGAGAGGATGTAGGAGCAGGAGGATCTGACAGTGAGGATGCCGCCCCGGCAAAGAAAGGCCGGCGGCGGAACAACAGAAGGAAAAAGGGCAAGGAAGTGCTAGCTGTCGAGCAGACCAGCAACGGAGGTGGCGCCAAGGAAGCTAAAACTGGTGGCTCCGACAAGGAGGCCCAGCCTGTGGCGGCCGCCGGCAAGCAGGACGGCTCCGGCAAGCAGTATTGTAAGATCCACCGCACCAGGGGTCACGATCTCCAGAACTGCAAGAAAGTCGAACAACTTGTTGAGCAACAGAAAGCTGAATACGAGCGACGCGACAAGGAGAAGGCCCAGGAAGGTGCTGGTGGATCCGACAAGAAACGTCCCGGCCGAGGAGGACGCCGCGGCAAGGCCAAGCAGCGGCAAGGAGACAGACCTCCCCGCGGCCGCGACAAGGATGAAGATGACGACGACGATGAAGACATGGATGATGACGAGGCCGATGAGCAGGAATTTCAGAAAGCCACAGAGGTCCTATGAGTTGACGGTGGCGCCTCTCTGTATACTTCGCACCGCCGACTCAAGCAGTGGATGCGGGAAGTGAATGCAGCAGAGCCATCCATAGAGTCACGCAAGCCTCTGAAATGGTCCAGCACGCCTATCATCTTCGACATTGAGGATCACCCTGATCGCGTAACTGCGGTCGGGTGCTTGCCGATGTTGGTTTCACCAACTATCTGCAACCTCAAGGTCACGAAGATGCTAGTTGATGGCGGGGCCGGCTTGAATCTGATCTCCTCTGCGGTCCTTTAGAAACTCCAGATTCCTGACAGCGAGCTCGAGGAGACCGGCACATTCCAAGGAATCATCCCGGGAAGAAGCAAGCCGAAGGGAAAGATCACGCTGCCGGTCACATTTGGCAGCGAGATGAACTTCAGAACTGAGAGGGTCACATTTGACGTTGCCGATTTTCCATTACCCTACAATGGGATCCTTGGCCGTCCAGCGCTCGCCAAGTTTATGGCAGCCTCTCACTATGCATACAACATGCTTAAGATGCTAGGTCCGATAAGTGTCATCTCTATCCCCGGCGACAAGAAGGATGCCCTTATCTGCGCCGACAAGATCTACCGGGAAGCAGCAGCCGCAGCTGGTCACAACACACTTGCCGCTGAAGCTCCCGGGGGGAAGAAGAAGACCAAGTCCGACAAGAGCTCTGATGCCCACTCCGGCAAGCGCACCTCTTCGGAGTGCTGTGCTACCGTCGAGGACGCACCATCGAGCTCCACCGGCAAGTGCAAGAAGACGATGGCAGCTCCACCTGAGACTAAGAAGGTGTCCACCAAGGAGGACGGCACTGGTGGTACCTTCACCATCAGTGCCACGCTTGACCCCAAATAGGAAAGCGCGCTCGTTGCTTTCCTGCGGGCGAATGTCGACGTGTTTGCATGGCAACCGTCTGATATCCCCGGTGTTCCCAGGAAGGTAATCGAGCACCACCTTGCCGTCTGTCCTCATGCGCGGCCCGTCAAGCAGAGAGTCAGGAAGCAAGCAGTGGAGCGCCAAGAGTTCATTGCACAAGAAATCAAGAAGTTGGAAGCAGCAGGCCTTGTCAGAGGAGTGCTTCATCCCACGTGGTTGGCCAATCCTGTAGTCGTGCGCAAGGCTAACGGAAAATGGAGACTTTGTATTGACTTCACTAATGTCAATAAAGCTTGTCCCAAAGATCCATTTCCCTTGCCGCGCATTGACCAGATTGTTGACTCCACAGCTGGATGTGATTTGCTTTCATTTCTTGATGCATACTTAGGATACCATCAAATCTTCATGGCAGAAGAGGATGAGGAAAAAACCGCATTTATCACCCCTTGCGGCACATACTGTTTTATACGAATGCCCTTTGGGTTCAAGAATGCTGGTTCAACATTTGCAAGGGTAGTCCATGTCGCTTTTGAGACACAGATACACAGAAATGTGGAAGCCTACATGGATGATATAGTGGTCAAGAGCAAGGATAAGGCTACCCTGATCCAAGATTTAGAAGAAACTTTTGCAAATCTGCGCAAGATCAACCTCAAGCTCAACCCCGAGAAGTGCGTGTTTGGAGTCCCTTCCGGCAAGCTTCTCGGGTTCTTTGTGTCTCAGCGGGGAATTGAAGCCAACCCCGACAAGATCAAGGCCATCGAGCAGATTGAAGCACCAAAGCACGTCAAGGATGTGCGAAGGCTTGCCGGTTGCGTGGCTGCTCTCAGCAGGTTTATCTCTAAGTCTGCTGAGCGCGCCCTGCCATTCTTCAAAATATTGAAAAAGGCAGGTCCAATGAAATGGACTCCGAAAGCGGAGGCCGCGCTCCAGGACTTGAAGAGGTACCTGTCCTCCACTCCAATACTTGTCGCACCTAAGCCACAAGAGAAGTTGCTGCTGTACCTAGCGGCAACCAATCAAGTGGTTAGTGCTGCGTTAGTAGCGGAGAGGGAGGCGGATGATGAGCCAGCGACCGCGACAAGTGAATCCAGCGACAAGCAGGGGGCTTCTCTGACAAGCTCTGGTCCCGACAAAGATGAATCTGCGCAGACGTGCAAGGAGGTGCAGAAGAAGATGGTGCAGCGCCCAGTTTACTTTGTCAGCTCCCTTCTCCAGGGGGCTAGGTCGAGGTACTCTGGTGTGCAAAAATTGCTTTTCGGCCTTCTCATGGCCTCGAGAAAGCTGCGCCATTACTTCCAGGCACACGAGATCACAGTTGTCACTCGCTTTCCGCTGAAGAGGATACTGCAGAATCCAGAAGCAACAAGCAAGATTGTCGAGTGGGCATTGGAACTGTCAAGCTTTGGCCTCAAGTTTGAGAGCACTGCAACCATCCAAAGCAGGGCATTGGCAGAGTTCATAGCAGAGTGGACGCCAACCCCAGACGAAGAAATTCCAGAGACGAGCATCCCCGTCAAGGAGACAAGCAAAGAGTGGCTGATGTACTTTGATGGTGCCTTCTCGCTGCAAGGCGCCGGTGCTGGCGTGCTGCTTATCGCACCCACTGGAGAGCACCTCAAGTACGTAGTCCAGATGCACTTTCCCAAGGAGCAAGCAACGAACAATACTGCAGAGTATGAGGGTTTGCTTGCCGGCCTCAGAATCGCAGCCGACCATGGGATCAAGAAACTCATTGTAAGGGGTGACTCGCAGCTTGTCGTCCGCCAAGTGAACAAGAACTACCAGAGTCCATTGATGGAAGCTTATGTTGATGAAGTGAGAAAGCTAGAAGAACACTTTGACGGCCTGCAAATGGAACACGTTCCACGAGCTCAGAACGACATTGCTGATGGCCTGTCAAAGTGCGCTGCACTAAAGTTACCTGTGGAACCAGGGATCTTTGTGCTCAAGCTGACTCAACCATCCGTGACACCATCAACTGGAAAGAATAAGAAGAGGAAGTTGGTTTCTGGTGACTACTTTCCGGCAGAGCTTCCCGAAGCCGCCGCCAAGAAGGTCCCCAAGATCGACGCCAAGAGTGCTGAGGAGGAGTCTGCTCCGGCGAACCTCTTGGTGTGTTTCGTTGAAGCAAACGCTCCCGACAAGTTTTGCTCCGGCAAGCTTGCCGGGGAATATCACGCTCCGGCCGAACCGCAGGTTCTTGCCGTAGAAGCAGATGTTCCCGCAGCAACAGATACGCCTTTAGTCCTTGTTGTCGAGCCACAAGCTCCAGCATGGGCGCAGCAGATTGTCCGTTTCGTTCAAACAGGAGAGCTTCCCGAAGAGCAAGAAGAAGCGGAAAGAGTAGCCCGGCAGTCAAGTATGTACAAGTTTGTCGACAACACACTGTACAGAATAAGACTCAACGGTGTGAAATTGAAGTGTATTCGCCGGGAAGATGGACAACAGCTGTTGGCAGAGATACATGGAGGCATATGTGGTCACCACATTGGCGCAAGAGCACTTGCCGGCAAAGCATTCCGACAAGGCTTCTTCTGGCCGACAGCCCTCCAGGATGCAACTGCACAAGTAACCAAGTGTGAAGCGTGCCAGTTCCATTCCAAACAGATACACCAACCAGCTCAAGCTCTCCAAACGATCCCTTTATCCTGGCCATTTTCGGTCTGGGGGCTCGACATCCTCGGCCCCTTCCCCCGAGCTGTCGGGGGCTTTGAGTTCTTGTACGTTGTAATCGACAAGTTCACAAAGTGGCCGGAAGTGGAACCAGTGAGGAAGGTGACAGCACAGTCAGCAGTCAAGTTCTTCAGGTCGATTGTTTGCCGTTTCGGGATCCCTAACAGGGTCATCACCGACAACGGCACTCAATTTACGAGCCGCACCTTCATGCAGTACGTCCAAGATCTTGGCGCCAAGATCTGCTTCGCTTCTGTTGCTCACCCGAGAAGCAACAGTCAAGCGGAGCGGGCAAATGCTGAAGTGCTGCGAGGCCTCAAGACCAGAACTTTTGGCAGGCTGCACAAGTGCGGAAGAAACTGGATCGAGGAGCTGCCGGTGGTTCTTTGGTCGATCAGAACAATGCCAAATCGAGCCACTCGCCAGACACCCTTTGCTCTAGTCTATGGAGCAGAGGCAGTTCTCCCCATGGAACTCGTTTACGGGTCACCTCGAGTGCTCGCTTATGATGAGCTCGAGCAAGAGCAGCTGCGACAAGATAACGCCCTGCTCCTTGAGGAAGACCGTCTTCAGGCTGCTGTGCGAGCCGCTCGCTACCAGCAAGCTTTGCGTCGCTACCATAGCCGCAAAGTTAAAGCCAGAAGCTTCGAGGAAGGCAACCTTGTTCTTCGGCGTGTTCAGTCCGCCAAGAATTCCAACAAGTTGACGCCGAAGTGGGAAGGCCCTTATCGGGTGAAACGAGTCACTAGGCCCGGCGCTGTCCGCCTTGAGACCGAAGATGGCATTCCGGTGAGCAACTCCTGGAACATTGAACATCTTCGTAAGTTTTACCCGTAAGGCGCGGTTGCCGGAAGCTTTTCCGGCAACCACCTTTTGTACAAGTCTTGCCGCTGTTGCATGTAATCCTTTGTACAAAGCCGAGCGCAGACCCCGTGCACCAGTAAAGCTCATGTGCCCCGCACATCTTGTCAGTTTTTTATGCTATAATCCTTTTTCGCATATGTTATCTGACACTTTGTGCAGCACCAGACCCCGGTAAGTGATAACGAGCCCAAGGCTCCATATCATTACTTTATTTCTCTGTTTCTTTCTCAAAG
>NC_041386.1:188427935-188519158 GCF_002162155.2 Triticum dicoccoides | reverse complement strand
CCGTTCAAGAAAGTTTCTCCTTGCCGAGAAGCAGACGACAGAAAAGCTAAGTTGCTAAAGTTTGAGCAATCAGTTTTTTAAGTTTTTGAGTTATTTTCCTTGAACGACCGTGCTTTGTATGGAAAACCTGTGCGTGGAGGAACCAAATCGTAGCTAGTTGCGCCTTTACTTTGTTTCGAGTCCGCTCAACAACTTAAGTGAGCTGCTAGCACCCTTACTTTGCTTCGAGTCCGCTCAGCAACTTAAGTGAGCCACTAGCGCCCTTACTTTGTTTCGAGTCCACTCAACAACTTAAGTGAGCTGCAACTAGTTGCGACAAGGTTGCTTGTCGGTAGCGACCCCGCCAGCAGGCTGCTGAAGTTCCGCACTCGGCGCTCGCGGCAAGGGTGCCTGCGCCGGCAAGTTTCCCTAGAAAGCGTAGGGCAGAACCATACAAAGCCAAGAGTCGAGTAAAGGAAGTAACACAACAATTTTTTGCCTAAGATAGAGTTATATTACAAAAATAACTTGTCGCGCCTCTAATAAAGTGTTCTTATGACATGACTGGCAACGATAAGAGAAGAAGAAAACGGACGGCACCTGGGCCCCGGCAAGCCAGTATCGCTGGGGGCTGCGAGTGCCAAGAATCGTCCACGGCAAACCAGAGTTGCCGGGGGCTGCAATATCAGATAAGTCTTTCATCCCCCATCATGCATCCTCTTATGGACTGGGGAATGAGAAACCGCATTTCTTCCCGAAAACTGCCATGCTCCCTCAACTCTAGGCCCTGGGGCTCGTTCCTGGGGCCAAGTTTGGTCGTAGTCGCGGCAGCAAAGGGATGAAACGAGGAGACCACACCCACCTCGTTCCCGCCTCCGTCAAAGGCGTGAGAAAGGTCGAGCGATGTGGGAAGGCGGTAGGGCCTGTTGCCGGGAGATGAAATGTCTGTCCGAGGGATACCAAGGATTTGCTCCTTGGTGTGGGTTTAACTCGCGAGACAAATAACCCGGCAAGCATCCCCTTTTCATTAAAAAAACATCCCACTCAGGTATAGTCCATAGAGGATGAAAAACTTGAAAGAGAGGATTACAAGTTTTAGATACAGCTAAGGCCCGAAGGCTTACAAATTAAAAAGATAAGATGCCCGTAATCCCTTTCCAATCCCTCTCTTCAGGAGGCAGGTCAAGGAGACGAAAAGGGCAAAAGGAGTGCCTAGGCGAGCTACGGGTGCCAAAAGACACCAACAGAACATCCCGGGGGCCGTCCGAAGGCTGGACGGCGATGGTGGCACCGGAAGCGGGGCTCGAAGACGGGGCGGCAGGACGTCAGCATGCTGTCGAGGGCACCACGCCCTCCGTACTCCGACCTGATGGCCTTGTCGCCAGCCCTCTTCCCCTTCCGCAGCCTCCCTACGCAGGCCGCCCAAGGAGACGACCCCGGGGAGTTCAAGGAGCCGGCGACACGGATGATGGGGTCGCCGGTGCTGCGCAAAAGTGGCGCCCGATGCCTAGTCGGACCCGCCACCACGCCGCCCGCTACCCTCATCGTTGCTGTCGCTCTCCTCCTCGTCACTCTCGCTCGAGGAGGAGCCTTCGCTGTCGGAGGAGCTGTCCACGCAGCACTTCGCCCGAGTGCCGAAGCACCCGAAGACCTTGACGGAGAGGAGATCGCCCTCCATCAACTTAAAATGGAGGGTGAACCACTCCATCAGGCTGTGGATGCGGGCGAACGTCTTCCACCCTCGATCATGATACATCACATTAGGGGCTGGGAATACAACGCGGACTCGCGTGCCGCTGATCCCACAGCCCCTCATGTGCAGTCTCAGTGTCTCGGGCGGGTCCAACTCCATCGCGCGCGCAAACGGAGCTGGAAGCCGGAGGCGACAACGAGGCGCCCGGCGCAGCTTGACGAAGAACTCGCAAGGGTCGTCCCCTATGTGGATCGCCATGGGGGGAGGAGCCGCCGGCGGAGGCGAAGCTGGCGCGCCGCCCCGTCCGCCTCTTCCCCGAGCGCCTCGACCTCGTCCTCGACCTCGTCCGCGACCTCGCCCCCTCCCGCTTCCCCTTATGGCTGGCTCTGCCACCACGGGCACGGAAGATGGAGAGATGCGCTGTCTGGCGGCGACCCTCGCCGCCACCGATGAAGGGCCTGGGTTCCCTTTCTCCATGGTGAATGAGAGAAAGGGGAGCAGAAGCTGAAGAAAGGAGGAGATGAGAGAGTGCGGTTTCCTGTGCTCCCCTCCCGCTCTTTATAAAGGAGCGAGGTGGGGGCTCGGCCGCCCCGCTCAGGGAATCAAGGCACGGGAAGAGCAGGGAGTCGGGGCCATCCCGCTGCCTCTGCTCGCGACGGCCCAGTTTCCCACTTCCACCGTCTGCGACCCCAAGCGCATGGGAGCCGCGTGGCGGAGATGCAGAACCAAGGCGAAGGATGAGGCGGCCTCGCTCCGCCCCGTGATCGCAGGGAGTGGACATATCGAAAACCACGCACCGGCCCTGTCCAGTAAATGCACCACGCCCCCACGCCTACCTCCGTTTAGGGAGGAGGGCGTGAACCGTCTCCATCATCGTGGCCTAACGCATGCTCGAGGGGCTTAGCCCCGCGCACGCCGCCCACGTCACCCATGACGCCGCGTTTGACGCGTGCCGTTCTGGGCGTGCGCGGTGGGAACGGAGAGATATGCGGCGTGACCTAGGCCGCGCGTGCCCGTGCACTGTTTTGGGCCTGGCCCAACAATGCTCGGCACCGTGTATGGCCCAAGCCCGGGGGCTCCTGTCGGTGTACTAGAGTAGGGGTACCCTAGTATCCCGAACTAGTGCACGGGCAGTTGCAGCTCCCCGCGGCAAGGCTTGCCGGGTGACCGCCAAGACCCTCCGTGGCTCCCTTGAAGACCATTCAAGAACAAAGTACTCAAACCAAGGCCTCGGCAAGAGGAGCTTGCCGGGAAGGCCAACCAAGGCCCCGGCAAGAGGAGCTTGCCGGGAAGGCCAACCCAGGCCCCGACAAGATCAAGACCCCGGCAAGAGGAGCTTGCCGGGAAGGCCACTCAAGGCATACCAAGAAAGCTTGCCGCGACGCGCCCTGCGTCCCGGCAAGGCCCGGAGAGCAACAAGCTCCCAAACACGACAAGACGACGACCGTGGCAAGGAGCTTGCCGCGGGAAACCCCCACTTCGTGCCCGCGCTCCAGCACACCTGCTAACGTGTCGCTCTAGGACTCTCCCAAGCACACGTGGCAGGAGGCTGTGCAGCTAGGGGTGCGCGGTGGCAAGCGGAGGTGAAGAGAAGGCAATCGTGGCAAACGGTGGCGCTCCTAACAGTCACCTTTTGCACTGTTTAAGCAACTCAGACATGCATTTAATGCCCTTGTCCCCTGCCGTCAGAGTTAGGTAGGGTGCACTGTATCCACAGTAGCGGTAGCTGCACCTACCGCATCCTTTTCCATTTTTGCCCTTCTAGTCTACGTTGCCACCTGTCGGTGACCCCTTGAAAGTATAAAAGGAGGCCCAGGCGCAACGTAGAGGGGTGTTCCGCCGGCTCGGCTCGTTTGGAAGCACCAGAAACACTCCCACGCTCAGTTTGATAGCGTCTATCGCTCCTGAGCAAGGATTCAATATACACAAACAAGCAGCAGTAGGGTTTTACGCATCCGTGCGGCCCGAAGCTGGGTAAAAACCGCTCGCGTGTACCACCTCGATCCGCTCTTTGTGCGGCCTCCGCCCTCACCGAACCGAAAGGGGCCCTGTCCCCATAGATTTCTGATTCCACCAACACCTATGGGGACAGGGCCCCTTTCGGTTCGGTGAGGGCGGAGGCCGCACAAAGAGCGGATCGAGGCGGTACACGCGAGCGGTTTTTACCCAGCTTCGGGCCGCACGGATGCGTAAAACCCTACTGCTGCTTTGTTTGTGTATATTGAATCCTTGCTCAGGAGCGATGGATGCTATCAGACTGAGCGTGGGAGTGTTTCTGGTGCTTCCCAATGAGCCGAGCCGGCCGACCCCCCTCGACGTTGCGCCTGGGCCTCCTTTTATACTTTCAAGGGGTCACCGACAGGTGGCAACGTAGACTAGAAGGGCAAAAATGGAAAAGGATGCAGTAGGTGCAGCTACCGCTACTGTGGATAGAGTGCACCCTACCTAACTCTGACGGCAGGGGACAAGGGCATTAAATGCCTGTCTGAGTTGCTTAAACAGTGCAAAAGGTGACCGTTAGGAGCGCCACCATTTGCCACGATTGCCTTCTCTTCACCTCCGCTTGCCACCGTGCACCCCTAGCTGCACCGCCTCCTGCCACGTGTGCTTGGGAGAGTCCTGGAGCGACACGTTAGCAGGTGTGCTGGAGCGCGGGCACAAAGTGGGGGTTTCCCGCGGCAAGCTCCTTGCCGTGGTCATCGTCTTGTTGTGTTTGGGAGCTTGTTGCTCTCCGGGCCTTGCCGGGACGCAGGGCGCGTCGCGGCAAGCTTTCTTGGTATGCCTTGAGTGGCCTTCCCGGCAAGCTCCTCTTGCCGGGGTCTTGATCTTGTCGGGGCCTGGGTTGGCCTTCCCGGCAAGCTCCTCTTGCCGGGGCCTTGGTTGGCCTTCCCGGCAAGCTCCTCTTGCCGGGGCCTTGGTTTGAGTACTTTGTTCTTGAATGGTCTTCAAGGGAGCCACGGAGGGTCTTGGCGGTCTCCCGGCAAGCCTTGCCGCGGGGCGCTGCAACTGCCCGTGCACGAGTTTGGGATACTAGGGTACCCCTACTCTAGAGTGTTGCGCGGGCTCAAGACCAGAACTTTCGACAGGCTGCACAAGTGCGGAAGAAACTGGATCGAGGAGCTGCCGGTGGTTCTTTGGTCGATCAGAACGACGCCAAATCGAGCCACTGGCTAGACACCCTTTGCTCTAGTCTATGGAGCAGAGGCAGTTCTCCCCATGGAACTCGTTTATGGGTCACCTCGAGTGCTCGCTTATGATGAGCTCGAGCAAGAGCAGCTGCGACAAGATAACGCGCTGCTCCTTGAGGAAGACCGTCTTCAGGCTGCTGTGCGAGCCGCTCGCTACCAGCAAGCTTTGCGTCGCTACCATAGCCACAAAGTTAAAGCCAGAAGCTTCGAGGAAGGCGACCTTGTTCTTCGGCGTGTTCAGTCCGCCAAGAATTCCAACAAGTTGACGCCGAAGTGGGAAGGCCCTTATCGGGTGAAACGAGTCACTAGGCCCGGCGCTGTCCGCCTTGAGACCGAAGATGGCATTCCGGTGAGCAACTCCTGGAACATTGAACATCTTCGTAAGTTTTACCCGTAAGGCGCGGTTGCCGGAAGCTTTTCGGGCAACCACCTTTTGTACAAGTCTTGCCACTGTTGCATGTAATCCTTTGTACAAAGCCGGGCGCAGACCCCGTGCACCAGTAAAGCTCATGTGCCCCGCACATCTTGTCAGTTTTTTATGCTATAATCCTTTTTCGCATATGTTATCTGACACTTTGTGCAGCACCAGACCCCGGTAAGAGATAACAAGCCCAAGGCTCCATATCATTACTTTATTTCTCTATTTCTTTCTCAAAGAAGGAAGGTTCCCTCGCCCACAAGGTTTACCGGGGGGGGGGGAGGAGAAGATAATGGTGTGGACCAGGCCGTTCAAGAAAGTTTCTCCTTGCCGGGAAGCAGACGACAGAAAAGCTAAGTTGCTAAAGTTTGAGCAATCAGTTTTTTAAGTTTTTGAGTTATTTTCCTTGAACGACCGTGCTTTGTATGGAAAACCTGTGCGTGGAGGAACCAACTCGTAGCTAGTTGCGCCTTTACTTTGTTTCGAGTCCGCTCAACAACTTAAGTGAGCTGCTAGCGCCCTTACTTTGCTTTGAGTCCGCTCAGCAACTTAAGTGAGCTGCTAGCGCCCTTACTTTGTTTCGAGTCCGCTCAACAACTTAAGTGAGCTGCAACTAGTTGCGACAAGGTTGCTTGTCGGTAGCGACCCCGCTAGCAGGCTGCTGAAGTTCCGCACTCGGCGCTCGCGGCAAGGGTGCCTGCGCCGGCAAGTTTCCCTAGAAAGCGTAGGGCAGAACCATACAAAGCCAAGAGTCGAGTAAAGGAAGTAACACAGCAATTTTTTGCCTAAGATAGAGTTATATTACAAAAATAACTTGTCGCGCCTCTAATAAAGTGTTCTTATGACATGACTGGCAACGACAAGAGAAGAAGAAAACGGACGGCACCTGGGCCCCGGCAAGCCAGTATCGCTGGGGGCTGCGAGTGCCAAGAATCGTCCACGGCAAACCAGAGTTGCCGGGGGCTGCAATATCAGATAAGTCTTTCATCCCTCATCATGCATCCTCTTATGGACTGGGGAATGCGAAACCGCGTTTCTTCCCGAAAACTGCCATGCTCCCTCAACTCTAGGCCCTGGGCTCGTTCCCGGGGCCAAGTTTGGTCGTAGTCGCGGCAGCAAAGGGATGAAACGAGGAGACCGCACCCACCTCGTTCCCGCCTCCGTCAAAGGCGTGAGAAAGGTCGAGCGACGTGGGAAGGCGGCAGGGCCTGTTGCCGGGAGATGAAATGTCTGTCCGAGGGATACCAAGGATTTGCTCCTTGGCGTGGGTTTAACTCGCGAGACAAATAACCCGGCAAGCATCCCCTTTTCATTAAAAAAACATCCCACTCAGGTACAGTCCATAGAGGATGAAAAACATGAAAGAGAGGATTACAAGTTTTAGATACATCTAAGGCCCGAAGGCTTACAAATTAAAAAGATAAGATGCCCGTAATCCCTTTCCTGTCCCTCTCTTCAGGAGGCAGGTCAAGGAGACGAAAAGGGCAAAAGGAGCGCCTAGGCGAGCTACGGGTGCCAGAAGACACCAAGAGAACATCCCGGGGGCCGTCCGAAGGCTGGACGGCGATGGCGGCGCCGGAAGCGGGGCTCGAAGACGGGGCGGCAGGACGTCAGCACGCTGTCGAGGGCACCACACCCTCGTACTCCGACCTGACGGCCTTGTCGCCAGCCCTCTTCCCCTTCCGCAGCCTCCCTACACCAGCCGCCCAAGGAGACGACCCCGGGGAGTTCAAGGAGGCGGCGACATGGATGATGGGGTCGCCGGTGCCGCGCAAAGCGGCGCCCGATGCCTAGTCGGACCCGCCACCATGCCGCCCGCTACCCTCATCGTCGCTGTCGCTCTCCTCCTCGTCACTCTCGCTCGAGGAGGAGCCTTCGCTGTCGGAGGAGCTGTCCACGCAGCACTTCGCCCGAGTGCCGAAGCACCCGAAGACCTTGACGGAGAGGAGATCGCCCTCCATCAACTTAAAATGGAGGGTGAACCCCTCCATCAGGCCGTGGATGCGGGCGAACGTCTTCCACCCTTGATCAGGATACATCACATTAGGGGCTGGGAATACAACGCGGACTCGCGTGCCGCTGATCCCACAGCCCCTCATGTGCAGTCTCAGTGTCTCGGGTGGGTCCAACTCCATCGCGTGCGCAAAAGGAGCTGGAAGCCGGAGGCGACGACGAGGCACCCGACGCAGTTGACAAAGAACTCGCAAGGGTCGTCCCCTATGTGGACCGCCATGGGGGGAGGAGCCGCCGGCGGAGGCGAAGCTGGCGCGCCGCCCCGTCCGCCTCTTCCCCGAGCGCCTCGACCTCGTCCTCGACCTGATCCGCGACCTCTCCCCCTCCCTCTTCCCCTTATGGCTGGCTCTGCCACCACGGGCATGGAAGATGGAGAGATGCGCTGTCTGGCGGCGACCCTCGCCGCCACCGATGAAGGGCCTGGGTTCCCTTTCTCCATGGTGAATGAGAGAAAGGGGAGCAGAATCTGAAGAAAGGAGGAGATGAGAGAGTGCGGTTTCATGTGCTCCCCTCCCGCTCTTTATAAAGGAGCGAGGTGGGGGCTCGGCCGCCCCACTCAGCGAATCAAGGCACGGGAAGAGCAGGGAGTCGGGGCCATCCCGCTGCCTCTGCTCGCGACGGCCCAGTTTCCCACTTCCACCGTCCGCGACCCCAAGCGCATGGGAGCCGCGTGGCGGAGATGCAGAACCAAGGCGAAGGATGAGGCGGCCTCGCTCCGCCCCGTGATCGCGGGGAGTGGACATCTCGAAAACCGCGCACCGGCCCCAACCAGTAAATGCACCACGCCCCCACGCCTACCTCCGTTTAGGGAGGAGGGCATGAACCGTCCCCATCATCGTGGCCTGACGCATGCTCGAGGGGCTTAGCCCCGCGCACGCCGCCCACGTCACCCACGACGCCGCGTTTGACGCGTGCCGTTCTGGGCGGGCGCGGTGGGAACGGAGAGATATGCGGCGTGACCTAGGCCGCGCGTGCCCGTGCACTGTTTTGGGCCTGGCCCAACAGCGCTCGGCACCGTGTATGGCCCAGGCCCGGGGGCTCCTGTCGGTGTACTAGAGTAGGGGTACCCTAGTATCCCGAACTCGTGCACGGGCAGTTGCAGCGCCCCGCGGCAAGGCTTGCCGGGTGACCGCCAAGACCCTCCGTGGCTCCCTTGAAGACCATTCAAGAACAAAGTACTCAAACCAAGGCCCCGGCAAGAGGAGCTTGCCGGGAAGGCCAACCAAGGCCCCGGCAAGAGGAGCTTGCCGGGAAGGCCAACCCAGGCCCCGACAAGATCAAGACCCCGGCAAGAGGAGCTTGCTGGGAAGGCCACTCAAGGCAGACCAAGAAAGCTTGCCGCGACGCGCCCTGCGTCCCGGCAAGGCCCGGAGAGCAACAAGCTCCCAAACACGACAAGACGACGACCGCGGCAAGGAGCTTGTCGCGGGAAACCCCCACTTCGTGCCCGCGCTCCAGCACACCTGCTAACGTGTCGCTCCAGGACTCTCCCAAGCACACGTGGCAGGAGGCTGTGCAGCTAGGGGTGCGCGGTGGCAAGCGGAGGTGAAGAGAAGGCAATCGTGGCAAACGGTGGCGCTCCTAACGGTCACCTTTTGCACTGTTTAAGCAACTCAGACAGGCATTTAATGCCCTTGTCCCCTGCCGTCAGAGTTAGGTAGGGTGCACTGTATCCACAGTAGCGGTAGCTGCACCTACCGCATCCTTTTCCATTTTTGCCCTTCTAGTCTATGTTGCCACCTGTCGGTGACCCCTTGAAAGTATAAAAGGAGGCCCAGGCGCAACGTAGAGGGGGGTTCGGCCGGCTCGGCTCATTGGGAAGCACCAGAAACACTCCCACGCTCAGTCTGATAGTGTCCATCGCTCCTGAGCAAGGATTCAATATACACAAACAAGCAGCAGTAGGGTTTTACGCATCCGTGCGGCCCGAAGCTGGGTAAAAACCGCTCGCGTGTACCGCCTCGATCCGCTCTTTGTGCGGCCTCCGCCCTCACCGAACCGAAAGGGGCCCTGTCCCCATAGGTGTTGGTGGAATCACTCTGGTTTACATAAAACTTGTATCAAAATTTGAATAGGGTAGGAAACATATATAATAGACATTTATTAAATGCCACACATAGAGAAGATACTAATTAAGTTTACATTTTATTAAAATTTGGAATTATTCCGGGTTTGTTTAGCCTTTCTTATATATTAATTGAGTTTCTGGACATTTAATGTGCATAATTAAAATTTGAACTGCAAGCACATGCTCCGATGGACAAAAGTTGGTTGAAAAATCACATGTGTGTCCTTGGATGAATTTTTAGGTCCCATGCAAGAAATGGGAATGAAATTCAAACATCTGGGCGTCGTGACTCGGCCGAGAACATTGAGAAACTTGGTTTTCAAATTCCTCTAAATCCAAAACTCACCTCGAAATTATGAAACTTGGCATGGTGTCATGTCATGGCACTAACATGTTGTGGTAAAACACTTGGATGAATTGGAACAAGTTTTGGTATAAGCTTCTTGCAAACCGGAGCTTCTCTCAAGAAGGCTCGTGGTTCTCAGAGGGAACGTGTCACCTTTGTGCGCCAAGCGATATACGTTGCCCCCTGATTTTCTTTACAGAGGCAACATAGAACTATATGAGTTTCGTGTTAAATTTTGGGATTACTCCGGGTTCGTTTGGCCTTTTTTTGTACATTAATTGAGCTTCTGGTCATTTAATGTGCATAATTCAATTTTGAACTACAAGCACATGCTCCAGTGCACCAAAGTTGGTTGAAAAATAACATGTGTGTCCTCGTGTGAATTTCTAGTTCCCATGCAAGAAATAGGAATTAAATTCAAACATCTGGGCGTCGTGGCTCGACCGAGAACATTGAGAAACTTGGTTTTAAAATTCTTGTAAATCCAAAACACGCCTAAAAATCATGAAACTTGGCATGGTGTCATGTCATGGTACTAACATGCCGTGGTAAATTTTTTGGCCGAATTGGAACAAATTTTGGTATAAGCTTCTTGCAAACTGTAGCTTCTCTCAACAATGCTTGTGGTTTTGAGAGGGAACGTGTCACCTTTGTGTACGAAACGATCTACACTGCCCCCCCTGATAAAACAAGAAACTAAAATATTCACTTGCAAGATCTAAAGATATACCTTCAAGCACTAACCTCCCTGGCAACAGCGCCAAAAAAGAGCTTCCTTGATAGGATGTGAGTGCCGCTTACCTAGCCTCCCCGGTAATGGCACCAGAAAAGAGCTTGATGTCGACTACGCAACTTTATCCTTATAGACGTTGTTGGGCCTCCAAGTGCAGAGTTTTGTAGGACAACAACAAATTTCCCTCAAGTGGATGACCTAAGGTTTATCAATCCGTGGGAGGCGTAGGATGAAGATGGTCTCTCTCAAACAACCCTTCAACCAAATAACAAAGAGTCTCTTGTTTCCCCAACACACCCAATACATTGGTAAATTGTATAGGTGCACTAGTTCGGCGAAGAGATGGTGATACAAGTGCAATATGGATAGTAGATATAGGTTTTTGTAATCTGAAAATATAAAAACAGCAAGGTAGCAAGTGGTAAAAGTGAGCGAAAACGGTATTGCAATGCTTGGAAACAAGGCCTAGGGTTCATACTTTCACTAGTGCAAGTTCTCTCAACAATGATAACATAATTAGATCATATAACAATCCCTCAATGTGTAACAAAGAGTCACTCCAAAGTCACTAATAGCGGAGAGTAACTGGAGAGATTATTGTAGGGTACGAAACCACCTCAAAGTTATTCTTTCTAATCGATCTATTGGGCTATTCCTATAAGTGTCACAAACAGCCCTAGAGTTCGTACTAAAATAACACCTTAAGACACACATCAACCAAAACCCTAATGTCACCTAGATACTCCAATGTCACCACAAGTATCTACAGGTTTGATTATACGATATGCATCACACAATCTCATATTCATCTATTCAAACCAACACAAATAACTTCAAAGAGTGCCCCAAAGTTTCTACCGGAGAGTCAAGACGAAAACGTGTGCCAACCCCTATGCATAAGTTCACGAGGTCACAGAACTCGCAAGTTGATCACCAAAACATACATGAAGTAGATCATGTGAATATACCATTGTCACCACAGGTAAGCACATGCAAGACATACATCAAGTGTTCTCAAATGCTTAAAGACTCAATCCGATAAGATAACTTCAAAGGGAAAACTCAATCCATTACAAGAAGGTAGAGGGGAAAAACACCATATGATTCAACTATAGTAGCAAAGCTCGCGGTACATCAAGATCGTGCGATATCAAGAATACGAGAGAGAGAGAGAGAGAGAGAGAGAGAGAGATCAAACACATAGCTACTTGTACATACCCTCAGCCCCGAGGGTGAACTACTCCCTCCTAGTCATGGAGACCGCCAGGATGATGAAGATGGCCACCGGTGATGGTTTCCCCCTCCGGCAGGGTGCCAGAACAGAGTCCCGATTGGTTTTTGGTGGCTACAGAGGCTTGCAGCGGTAGAACTCCCGATCTAGGTTTATTTTTGGTGGTTTCTATATTTATAGGAATTTTTGGCGTCGAGCACAAGTCAGCGGGGTCCACGAGTCAACCACAAGGACGGAAGGCGCGCCCGGGGGGTAGGGCGTGCCCTCCACCCTTGTGGAGAACTCGTGGCTCTTCTGGCCTAACTCTTTTGCTTCGGGGGCTTCTTCTGGTCCATAAAAAATCACTGTAAATTTTCAGCTCAATTGGACTCCGTTTGATATTCCTTTTCTGCAAAACTCAAAAACAAGGAAAAAACAAAAACTAGTGCTGGGCTATAGGTTAATAGGTTAGTCCCTAAAATCATATAGAAAAGCATATAAATGCATATAAAACAACCAAGATATATAATATAATAGCATGGAACAATAAAAAATTATAGAAACATTGGAGACATGTCATCCACCCCCTTGATTTTCTTTAGAGAGGCAACATAGAAATATATGAGTGTCATGTTAAATTTTGGAACTATTCCAGATTTGTTTGGCCTTTTTTATACATTAGTTGAGTTTCTTGTCATTTAATGTGCCTAATTCAAATTTGAACTACAAGCACATGCTCCAGTGCACCAAAGTTGGTTGAAAAATCACATGTGTATCCTCGGGTAAATTTCTAGGTCCCATGCAAGAAATGGGAATAAAATTCAAAATTTGGGCGTCGTGGCTCGGCCGAAAATATTGAGTAACTTGTTTTTTATTCCTGTAAATCCAAAACACGCATGAAAATCATGAAACTTGGCTTGGTATCATGACATGGCACCAACATGTTGTGGTAATTTTGCTGTCCGATTTGTGAAGGCGCATACATTAACAATCAACAAAGCCATTTTGGAACAAGTGTTGTCACGTTACAGTCGGAAACACAAGTATTATTGAAGCCATGGGCATTCTACTTACCATTTACATGCCGCCACGCGTCCCCTTTTTTATTAGCTAGGAGGCGCTGTGCAGGGTTGCTATTTAAGTACGGGAGGCATGCGATCAGACCCCTGTGCATGCTTATCGGGAGGAGAGCCCTTTGACCTCCATCTGCAGCCCACCTATCTCCCAAGGTCTCCATTAATGGTGACCGAGCCCCTGTTTAATGGCCTGGCTATGTCTCACTCGACTGAGATTTAAGAGAGAAAGAAGAAAATCTGAATAGAAATTTTTGCACGGATCTTGATGTAAGATCCGACGGACCTATATAGCATCTACTGCGACTTATAGCAAGACTGATGAATATATAAGGACCACGACAATGGGTAATAATTGTCTTATATAATTAGGAAGATAATTAGAAAAGCCACATGCGGCTACGCTCGAAATACACAAGTGCAAAAGAAGAAGGAATACGGATACAACGATCTAGCTTGCTGATCTCTACTTTCTTGATGCGCTGCAGGTCACAGAGACTAGTTCTCGCAGTGAGCGGTGATGATCTCTTTCATCAGTTTCATGTCCTTAACACGCTGCTTGGCAGCATCCAAGCATTCCTTCACCAGCCTTTTGCGCTCGATGTGGAGCATGGCATTCTCGTCCATAAGCTTCTTGACGATGATGCCTGTCCTCTTCAACAAGGCAGCAGTCTCCTCCGCCTACTTCGCCCTTCTGGCCCGGAGCTTCGCATTGCCCTCCCGTAGTTGTCGGATGATGCCAGTAGCCTATTGAAATAAGGCTTTCATGTCGCCCTGCAACCTCGCCCAGCAGGAGATCTGATCCACCTGGCTATGGATGATCGCATGCATGCGCCTATAAGAGTCGCCGCCTGATACGTCTCCAATGTATCTACTTTTCCAAACACTTTTGCCCTTGTTTTGGACTCTAACTTGTATGATTTGAATGGAAGTAACCTGTACTGACGCTGTTTTCAGCAGAATTACCATGATGTTGTTTTATGTGCAGAAAACAAAAGTTCTTGGAATGACCTGAAACCCCACGGGATATCTTACAATAAATAATAAAAAATACTCGCCAAAGATGAAGACCAGGGGGCCCACACCCTTCTCATGAGGGTGGGGGGCGCCCCCCTAGGGCGCGCCCCCTACCTCGTGGGTCCCCTGGAAACCCCCCGACTCCAACTCCAACTCTATATAATTGCTTTCAGGGAGAAAAAAATAGGAGAGAAGAAATCATTGCGTTTTATGATACGGAGCCACCGCCAAGCCCTAAAACCTCTCGGGAGGGCTGATCTGGAGTCCGTTCGGGGCTTCGAAGAGGGGGATTCGTCGTCTTCATCATCATCAACCATCCTCCATCACCAATTTCATGATGCTCACCGCCGTGCATGAGTAATTCCATCGTAGGCTTGCTGGACGGTGATGGGTTGGATGAGATTCACCATGTAATCGAGTTAGTTTTGTTAGGGTTTGACCCCTAGTATCCACTATGTTCTGAGATTCACCAATTTCAGATCTGAACCTATTATGTTTTCATCAATATATGAGAGTTCTAGATCCTATCTTGCAAGTCTATAGTCACCTATTATGTGTTATGATCCGTTAACCCTGAAGTGACAATAATCGGGATACTTACCGGTGATGACCGAAGTTTGAGGAGTTCATGTATTCACTATGCGCTAATGCTTTGTTCCGGTTCTCTATTAAAAGGAGGCCTTAATATCCCTTAGTTTCCATTAGGACCCCTCTGCCACGGGAGGGTAGGATAAAAGATGTCATGCAAGTTCTTTTCCATAAGCATGTATGACTATATTCGGAATACATGCCTACATTACATTGACGAATTGGAGCTAGTTCTGTGTCACCCTATGTTATGACTGTTACATGATGAACCGCATCCGGCATAATTATCCATCATGATCCGATGCCTACGAGCTTTCCATATACTGGTTTACTCTTATTTACTTTCCTGTTGCTATTGTTACAATCACTACAAAACACTAAAAACATTACTTTGCTTTCATTACTCTTTTGTTACCGCTACCATCACTATCATATTACTTTGCTACTAAACACTTTGCTGCAGATACTATGTTTCCAGGTGTGGTTGAATTCACAACTCAGCTTCTAATACTTGAGAATATTCTTTGGCTCCCCTTGTGTCGAATCAATAAATTTGGGTTGAATACTCTACCCTCGAAAGCTGTTGTGATCCCCTATACTTGTGGGTTATCAAGACTAATTTCTAGCGCCGTTGCCGGGGAGCATAGCTCTATTCTTTGAGTCACTTGGGATTTATATCTGCTGGACACTATGAAGAACTTGAGAGATCCAAAAACCAAGATCTATCCCTCAACTACGAGGGGAGGTAAGGAACTGCCATCTAGCTCTGCACTTGATTCACCTTCTGCTATGAGTAAGCTTGCGACACCTACACCTGCTTCTACTATTTGTTCTGATATGTCACATGTTATTGATGATGCTACTTCTGCTATGCATGATACTTATGATGAAACTACCTCTATGCCTGATACTACTCTGCCACTTAGTGATTTTCTCGAGGAACGACTTGCAAGGGCTAGAGAGATTGAAAATATTGAATCTGATTATGAAGATGAAAGTGATGATGAAGAATCACTTGTTATTCCTGAGGGTTATTTATTTGATCAAGATGCTTCTTTAGCTATCTTAGCCTGCAAAGATAGATATGAACTCAAAAGGTTATTAGCTAAATGGAATAAGCAATCCCCAAATGCTACGATGAGACCTGACCCTGCTTTTGCTACTTCACCTATATGTGTTGCTGATAAGGATTATGAATTCTCTGTTGATCCTGGTATAATTACTTTGGTTGAATCTGATCCTTTTCATGGCTATGAATCTAAAACTATTGTGGCACATCTTACTAAATTAAATGATATAGCCACCCTGTTCACTAATGATGAGAGATCTCGCTACTTTTATATCCTTAAAATATTTCCATTCTCATTAAAGGGTGATGCTAAGATATGGTTTAATTCTCTTGATCCTGGTTGTGTGCGTAGTCCCCAGGATATGATTTATTACTTCTCCGCTAAATATTTCCCTGCTCATAAGAAACAAGCTGCTTTAAAGGAAATATACAACTTTGTGCAAATTAAAGAAGAGAGTCTCCCACAAGCTTGGGGGAGGCTTCTCAAGTTACTTAATGCTTTGCCTGATCATCCTCTTAAGAAAAATGAAATACTTGATATCTTTTATAATGGACTAACCGATGCTTCCAGAGATTACCTGGATAGTTGTGATGGTTCTCTTTTCAGGGAAAGAACACCGAATGAAGCTGAAATCTTATTGAATAATATGTTGACAAATGAAAATAATTGGGCACCTCCTGAGCCAGCCCCTGAGGCAACTCCTGCTCCAATTAATGATCCTATTCCTGAACCAACTCCGAAGAAGAGAGGTGTTCTATTTCTCAGTCCTGAAGATATGAAAGAGGCAAAGAAATCTATGAAAGAAAAAGGTATTAAAGCTGAAGATGTTAAGAATTTACCTCCTATTGAAGAAATACATGGTCTTAATTTACCCCCTGATGAAGAAATATATGATCTTAATCCTTTATTTATTGAAGAACCTCCAAACCACGATAACCCGACACGGGTAGTAAAGGTAAATTCTCTCTATAGATATGATAAAGCTGAAATCCCTCCTACTAAAATTGCTAGTCAATGCTTGGATGAGTTTTATAATTTTATGTTTAAGCAAGAAGACTTCAATGCTTATTTTGGTAGACAATTAAAACAAGATGCTGATATGATTAAATACCTAGGTGATTATATGGCTAATATTAGAGGTGAACTTAAACTTGTTAGCAAACATGCTTCTATGGTTACCACTCAAGTAGAACAAGTACTTAAAGCTCAAAAATAATTTCTCAATGAGATGAATAGTAAGAAAAATGATTATGATGTTAAAGTGGCTACTAGAACTGGTAGAATGACTCAGGAACCTTTGTATCTTGAAGGCCACCCTAAGAGAATTGAACAAGATTCTTAGAGAAATAAAATTGATGCACCTAGTTCTTCTAAAAGGAAGAAAAAGAAAAATGATAGAACTGTGCAAACTTCTAGTGAACCTATTGCTGGACCACCTGATAATCCAAATGATATTTCTATTTCTGATGATGAAACTCAATCTGGTAATGAACATGAACCTAATGAAAATGTTAATGATGATGTTCATAATAATGCTCAACCTAGTAATGATAATGATGTAGAAACTGAACTTGATGTTGATCTTGATAACCCACAATCGAAGAATCAACGTTATGATAAGAAAGACTTTGTTGCTAGGAAACATGGTAAAGAAATAGAACCTTGGGTTCAGAAACCCATGCCTTTTCCTCCCAAACCATCCAAGAAAAAGGATGATGAGGATTTTGAGCGCGTTGCTGAAATGATTAGACCTATCTTTTTACGTATGCGATTAACTGATATACTCAAAACAAATCCTTATGCTAGGTACATGAAAGATATTATTACAAATAAGAGAAAGATACCGGAAGCTGAAATTTCCACCATGCTTGCTAATTATACTTTTAAGGGTGGAATACAAAGAAACTTGGAGATCCAGGAGTACCTACTATACCATGCTCCATTAAAAGAAACTATGTTAAAACTACTTTATGTGATCTTGGAGCCGGTGTTAGTGTTATGCCTCTCTCTCTTTATATCGTAGACTTGATTTGAATAAGTTGACACCTACTAAAATATCTTTGCAGATGGCTGATAAATCAACTGCTATACCTATCGGTATTTGTGAGGATGTGCCTGTTGTGGTTGCAAACGTTACTATTTAACGGACTTTGTTATTCTTGATATTCCCGAGGACGATAGTATGTCTATTATTCTTGGAAGACCTTTTCTTAATACTGCAGGGGCTGTTATTGATTGCAATAAAGGCAATGTCACTTTTCATGTTAATGGTAATGAGCATACGGTACACTTTCCGAGGAAACAACCTCAAGTTCATAGTATCAATTCTATTGGAAAAATTTCATCGATTATATTTGGAGGTTTTGAATTTCCTCTCTCTATTGTCAAGAAGAAATATGATATACTTATTATTAGGGATGTGCATATCCCCGTTGAGGTAACCTAGTGTTATTCGAAATTTCTCTGGTTTCATGTTAATCGGAATGAGTTTGTTAACAAGACTTGATCAACCTTGTTAGTGGATTCCTTTTGACGAGCATGAGATGGATGAAACTAGAAGCACAACCTTCTGTACCCTCTCTATACTTTCTGTTATTTATATTAGATAAAGTAAAAATAAATAATTTTCTGTCTGTTATCTGATTATCCATGCAATATAAAAATACCTCGAAAATAAAAGTTCTCCAAATGCCCTGAAAATTAAATATGATTTTTATAGAATATTTGAGGATTTATGGAACAAAGAACACACCAGGGGGGCCAACCACCTTGCCATGAGGGTGGAGGGCGCGCCCACCCCTCTAGGGCGCGCCCCCTGCCTCGTGGGCCCATGGTGGCCCTCCTCCACTTATTCTTTCAGCCACACACTTCATCTTCCTCCCCCAAACAAGAAAAACTAGCTCAAACCCGAGTCCAAGCTCGTTTTGCTGAGATTTTCGATCTCCTTGCTCAAAGCACCTCTCACAAAACTGCTTGGGGAGATTATTCCTTGGTATGTGACTCCTCCATTGGTCCAATTAGTTTTTGTTCTAGTGCTTTATTCATTGCAAATTTGTGTTGCTTAGGTGACCATGTTCTTGAGCTTGCATGTCAAATTTATATGGTCAAAAGTAGTTTTGATGCATGATATAGGCCCTAGGCACTTGTAGGAGTGGTTGCTATCAATATTATTGAGTTTGGTTTACTTTTATTTTGAAGTTACTAAAAAATTTCAGAATTTTTCGGAGGAAGAAATATGCTTAGGAAAATGTTCCAAGGTGGTTCTTCAAGGAAGCAAGGACCCAGGCTTGCAATGCGTGATGCTGACGAAGAGCCACCAAGAGACGCTCCAGTGCGTCCTTGTGAGTGGCCTTCTGAAAATTTTATGGATCGAGCGGGAATTAAAGAAGAATTTAATGCATATGTGCGTAATGCCGGTCTTGAGGACTTTGAGGCAGACAAATGCCGCCAATATCATGATCTCACAAGCTCTTTTGTGAGGAGGTTTGAGTATTCATCTTCGCGTAATTCTCCTTCAGTCATGTTTGATCTTTATAACAAATCTTATACCATGGACTTAGAGGATTTCACTTTTGCTTGCAAATTTCCACAATGGGGTAGTGTTAGGGATCCCCCTAAATCTGAATTTAGAAACTTTCTTGCTAGTATAACTGTAGGGGAATCTAGAGATATAACGCAAGCTACCATTCGAAGCATTCACTTTCCTGCTATACATTATTTTGTTGTCTTCATAGGTAGGTGCATAAATGCTAAGGATGAAGCATGTCACATGTGTGTCCCTGACCTTAGCATTCTCAGGAGTGCTGTGCCAGGAGACCAATCTTATCATATGGGAGCCATTCTAGCTTGTAGGTTGCATCATAATAGACATAATGGAGATTTCTTTGGAGGAATTTATGCAACCCGCTTAGCTAAATTTCTTGAGATAGACGTTCGTGAGGGAGACATGGAGTTGCCTCCTGCTTATTTAGATTTTGATTCTATGGTGTCCCACCATTTTGTCGAGAGGAACGAATCACCTCTCCAGTACCAACTAATCTTTGACAGATGCCATGCTGTCCATATTACTCTCCCTGCTCCTGCTTTCTTTGATTATCAGGCAAGAGGAGGATATACTATTACCAGAGAGGAAGCAGATGAGTACGAGAGCAGAGCGGAGGCCACTCGTCGCCACACTGCAGCTCAGGAGGCGATAGCCGCTGCATGACAGTACGACCCCAACAACTATTATTATGGATATCAGCCAGGCCAGCCGTGGCCATGGACCAACTTAGGCCAAAAGC
Source organism: Triticum dicoccoides (assembly GCF_002162155.2). Classification (NCBI taxonomy): domain Eukaryota; kingdom Viridiplantae; phylum Streptophyta; class Magnoliopsida; order Poales; family Poaceae; genus Triticum; species Triticum dicoccoides. The sequence goes on along the minus strand of NC_041386.1, from coordinate 188,499,479 downwards.
CTAAGCTTGGGGGAGTACGTATTTCTCACCGACATTACATTTATGTTCACACACACTCATTGCTAGATGTCGGTGCTCATACTTTTTCATTGTATCATCCATGCTAGTTTATTTTTATTTTTATGCTTTCTTCTTGTGTGTTTAATAAACCTTAATAAAAACCAAAAAAATTAGTTGTAGCTTTTAATTAATTTACTTTCCATGCTTGTAGTAATAATTAAAAAGAAAACCCAAAAATATTTCCTGTTCTTCTTTTGCTTGTTGGGAGCTTTCCCGTGTAAATAGTTTTATTTCTTTTCTTTTCTTTGGGGGTCAGTAGGAGAAGACCATGATTAAATTGTTGAAATGACTCTTATATGCATTATTGTTTATCTGACAAAAGAGCCCATATTGCCTTGTCTTCTCCTGTTTATTGATTGCTCGCAGATTCCAGCTTAGTCCAATGCACGTGCACTCTTATTATTATTCACATCGTTTGGTCGTGCAAGTGAAAGGAAATTATGATGATATATGATGGACTGAATGAGATGAGAAAAGCTGGTATGAACTCGACCTCTTTTGTTTTTGTAAATATGACGAGTTCATCGTTCTTGATTCAGCTTGTCTGAATAAACATGTTTGCAATGACAATTAGAGATCATAGTTGCTTATGCCATGCTTGATTAGCTATGAGTTATAATGGTTTACCTTGCGTGCCAACATGCTATTAAAATGTTTATGACGTGGTATGATAGGGTGGTATCCTCCTCTGAATGATTTAAGTGACTTGACTTGGCACATGTTCACACATGTAGTTGAAACAAATCAACATAGCCTTCACGATATTTATGTTCATGGTGGATTATATCCTACTCATGCTTGCATCCAATGTTTATTAATTTTAATGCATGTACATCGCTGTTGTCGCTCTCTAGCTGGTCACTTCCCAGTCTTTTGCTAGCTTTCACCTGTACTAAGCAGGAATACTGCTTGTGCATCCAAACTCCTTAAACCCCAAAGTTATTCCACATGAGTCCACTATACCTTCCTATATGCGGTACCTACCTGCCGTTCCAAGTAAATTTGTATGTGCCAAACTCTAAACCTTCAAATAATTATCCTGTTTTGTATGCTCGAATAGCTCATGTATCAACTAGGGCTGTCTGTATCTTCCATGTTAGGCGGGTTATTCTCAAGAGGAGTGGACTCTGCTCCTCACTCACGAGATAAAGGGCTGGTCACTGGGATGCCCAGTCCCACGCTTTATGCAAACTAAATCAAAATAATTGCAAACAAAACTCCCCCTGGGACCTGATGTATGTTGGAGGCACTCATTGTTTGGAGCAAGCCATGGATTGATGTTTATTGGTGGAGGGGAGTATAAACTTTACCATTCTGTTTGGGGACTGCCTATAATGTGTGTAGCATGGAAGATATCGCTATCTCTTGGTTGTTATGTTGACAATGAAAGTATACCGCTTAAAATGTTATTCACCTCTATTTTAAAACCGAGCTCCGGCACCTCTACAAATCCCTGCTTCCCTCTGCGAAGGGCCTATCTATTTACTTTTATGTTGAGTCATCACCCTCTTATTAAAAAGCACTAGCTAGAGAGCGCAGCTATCATTTGCATTCATTATTGTTAGTTTACATTGGGTGTGACTATGATTGGATCTCTTTTACCATGAATTACAATGTCTAGTCCGTCCTTGATCTTTAAGGTGCTCTGCATTTATGTTTTGCGGTCTCAGAACGGGCTAGCGAGATACCATCTTGTTATATCATATTATGATTGTTTTGAGAAAGTGTTGTCATCCGAGTTTTATTATTATGGTTGCTAGTTGATTATGCTATTGATATGAGTAAACATGAGACCTGAGAATTATTGCAAATATGGTTAGTTATAATATTTGCTGAAAACTTGAATGCTAGCTTGACATATTTACAACAATAAGAGCAAATAGAGTTTGTAAAAGTTTTTTCTTTATTTCTTTCAGTTTATCAACTAAATTGCTTGAGGACAAGCAAGGGTTTAAGCTTGGGGGAGTTGATACGTCTCAGACGTATCTACTTTTCCAAACACTTTTGCCCTTGTTTTGGACTCTAAGTTGTATGATTTGAATGGAACTAACCCGGACTGACGTTGTTTTCAGCAGAATTGCCATGATGTTGTTTTATGTGCAGAAAACAAAAGTTCTCGGAATTACCTGAAACTCCATGGGATATCTTACAATAAATAATAAAAAATCCTCGCCAAAGATGAAGACCAGGGGCCCACACCCTTCTCACGAGGGTGGGGGGCACGCCCCCCTAGGGCATGCCCCCTACCTCGTGGGCCCCCTGGAAACCCCCTGACTCCAACTCCAACTCTATATAATTGCTTTCGGGGAGAAAAAAATAAGAGAGAAGAAATCATCGCGCTTTACGATACAGAGCCGCCACCAAGCCCTAAAACCTCTCGGGAGGGCTGATCTGGAGTCGTTCGGGGCTCTGGAGAGGGGGATTCGTCGCCGTCATCATCATCAACCATCCTCCATCACCAATTTCATGATGCTCACCGCCATGCGTGAGTAATTCCATCATAGGCTTGCTGGACGGTGATGGGTTGGATGAGATTCACCATGTAATCGAGTTAGTTTTGTTAGGGTTTGACCCCTAGTATCCACTATGTTCTGAGATTGATGTTGCTATGACTTTGCTATGCTTAATGCTTGTCACTAGGGCCCGAGTGCCATGATTTCAGATCTGAACCTATTATGTTTTCATCAATATATGAGAGTTCTAGATCCTATCTTGCAAGTCTATAGTCACCTATTATGTGTTATGATCCATTAACCCCAAAGTGACAATAATCGGGATACTTACCGGTGATGACCGTAGTTTGAGGAGTTCATGTATTCACTATGTGCTAATGCTTTGTTCCGGTTCTCTATTAAAAGGATGCCTTAATATCCCTTAGTTTCCATTAGGATCCCGCTGCCACGGGAGGGTAGGACAAAAGATGTCATGCAAGTTCTTTTCCATAAGCATGTATGACTATATTCGGAATACATGCCTACATTACATTGACGAATTGGAGCTAGTTCTGTGTCACACTATGTTATGACTGTTACATGATGAACCGCATCCGGCATAATTATCCATCATTGATCCGATGCCTACGAGCTTTCCATATACTGGTTTACGCTTATTTACTTTCTCGTTGCTATTGTTACAATCACTACAAAACACCAAAAACATTACTTTGCTTTCATTGCTCTTTTTGTTACCGCTACCATCACTATCATATTACTTTGCTACTAAACACTTTGCTACAGATACTAAGTTTCCAGGTGTGGTTGAATTGACAACTCATCTGCTAATACTTGAGAATATTCTTTGGCTCCCCTTGTGTCAAATCAATAAATTCGGTTGAATACTCTACCCTCGAAAGCTGTTGCGATCCCCTATACTTGTGGGTTATCATCGCCTGCCTGCGAGACATTTTCCCAGGCCGCCGCAGTGCGACGAGACATCTCTGTGACCAGCTAAGTCGCTTTCATGCTCAAAAACTTTCAGTTTTAAATTTTGTTCGGTTCGACCAAGCATTATACTTTTTGGCAATAAGTTGTTTGTGACAAAATTCCTTGTCAAAGCTTTGTTTGTGACACACAAATTCAAATACCCAGTTTATTTAGGGGCTTGCTTTATGAAGCCTTTCCTCTTGCATATGATTATACTTGTACGACTTCGTTCCTTGTTCGTGTATTACGCCACAATATGCACCATGTTGACTTAAGTGTTTCACAAGCTGGGTTGGCTGGCTCCTATGCTTACCCCTACGTTCCTGATTGTTCAGCTAGGTGCTAAAGGGAGCACCTCTGCGATTGTTATTACCGGGTCATTCGAGTTAGTACCTTAGATTGGGTGAAGCCGAAAGCTAGCGCTCTTATTGTTTTCAATAATGGTCGGCACACAATGGAACTCATGAGTACAAAAAATCTATTGCACAAGTCCCATAGTAACAATGAGCAACCGAAGAAAGGTATCGGTGGAGGTACTATTTTCTTCGAAGATGCTTCTTACACTTTGTCAGTAATATAGCATAAGTTCCCTGAGCGCGCTTTGTCTGTTATAGCCTTATGGCCTGATTGCCTGGTTATCGGAAACACCGTTGATGCTTTCGACAGGTGGAGTACATGACACTTTTCGGTCCTTGACCGAAGAGGGAGAAGCCGACAGTCGGTTAAGACGCGTTTAAAGTTTGGGTGAACACAGATATGATATAATTACTTTGGTACATACAATCATTATGCATAAAATTCTTTTACCCAAGTCACTTGGGGGCTCTTAAAATTTATATGAGCTGTTTTATAGTAAATGTGTTTTCTTCTTGGTCGTTACAAAGTCTTTTTTTTACCGCTCCTTTTTCGACTCGAGTGTATGGTCAATAGCCGGATAGCCTGTCTTCTCTCTAAAAAGCCGCTCAAGTTTAGTTTTCTAAACTGACCTCGGAGAAGTACTCCACCTTTGGGATAAGGAGCATGAAGCCATAGGCTGACCCGCGTGAAGTCTTGAGATCGGATGTGTCATGTTAAAGCATGACAAAAGCACAATTTTTTTTTCCAATTTTCGGATTGGCACCGAACACTTGATCTTGTTCAGACGTCAAGTTTTTACTGACATTTTTTGGTTTTCCAAGCTTACAACACTTTTAAACTATTTGTGTGTTTCCAGCATAAGTCTCGCAGTGCAATGCCGGACACCTTTAGATATTCGACAAAAACATTCTCGGATATTGCTATACATGCATCAGTTTCAAATTGTGTCTTCGGTCAAATAGTTGGGTTGCCCGGCTCTTGTGCTTGCCTCCTACGTTCTGCGTTGTTCGGCTAGGTGTGCAAAGGGAGAACCACTGCGATTGTGCTTCCAGCTCGCATGGTTAAGCACCTCAGTGGAGAAAGCTGAAAACTGACTGTCACAATAAGCGTAAACTGGTCAGCGATCCGATGACTATGTTAAACGACGGGCCGATCATAACAATGGCCGAAGTGTTTACGGCTTGACCTCGGCTGTCGCCAAACACTAACCAGGGGCTCGTAGCTAGCTTCCCCAGTTTAAAAGATCCTATGACTAAGTGAAAGTTATAAAGCCCGCATATCTGATTGCCTCGTTTCTGCTCACACAATCGCCTTCGGACACCGAGACGTTGGCTAAAGGTTGTCTTGTTATTGCGGAGACACCCTGCATAGTATCTACAAAGGGGTAGAAGCCGACGATGGGCCACTTTCAAGTGAAAAACAGTCGCAACGGAGTCACAATAAATATATCATCGGCGTTCATATTTTATATACGAGGGCTGCCTTCCGTAATCATCGTTATAAAGACATAAATATGCATCAATCTGACTTGAGATTTTGGCCAAGCTGGGTTGTCTGGCTCCTATAATTACCCCTACGTTCCCGATTGTTCGGCTAGGTGGTAAAGGGAGCACCTCTGTGATTGTTACTACCGGGTCATCCAAGTAAGTACCTCAGATTGGGTGAAGACGAAAGCTAGCAATCTTAAAGGATCACATTGGTCGACAACGACGGAAGTGAAAATTTTGGTTCACTAATACCAGAGTTCGGGAACTTTCCCCAAACTAAATCCTCAATATTTTCCTCCCACATTGATCGGAGGTGAGGTTTCATGATCATGATAAGCATGACGACCCAAAGAAAGGAACCGATAGCGGGACTATTTTCTTTGGAAGATGTTTCTTACGTTAAAACGTAATATAACATATATCTCTGTGTACCTTTGTTTATAAAACCGTAAGGCCGGATTGCCTTGTTTTCCATAAATCTTTGCCCTTATAATGGCTTTATGAAGTAGGAAAACACTCCTCGGCTACTGGCCGAAGAGGTTGAAGCCGATGGTCGGTCAACAACGTTTTGTACAATGTGGATCTGAGTATTAATGATGTAAAGTACTTAGATACATAGAGTCATTACACATCATTTGTGATTTTACTATGGATATCGATCCTTAATTCGGCCACCCATGCCCACATTCAGGCTCGGGGGCTATTGGGCTTCGGGCTTATCATTCACTAATATTGAAAGGGGCGTATCGTTCCCCTGATCTGGTGTTGTGTGATGGCCTGGCTTATTAGGGATGATAGACTACTCATATCAATAAGGAATTCCTTCTTTTCCGATAGCCCATTCGGACAGAACTCCAAAGTTAAGCGTGCTCAGCTTGGAGTAGTGTCAGGATGGGTGACCGACCGGGAAGTTGCTCCCGGGTGCGCGTGAGTGAGGACAAAGTGCGCAGAAAAGACTAGTATTGATATGTGGGGCCAGTCTAGATCCCGCCAGGAGTAACGACCACCGGCGGGTGTGTCCGGGGCGTTACAAGTTGGTATCAGAGCCGACCCTCGCGGTTACACGGATGGTTGTGGACAGGTGCATGGTCATGTTGTTCATGATGTTTGTGACCCGTCGTGGCACACGGTATGGCACATGTACTGGACTGGAAGCACAAACGTATGTGCCAAGAGGAAACGTTCATGTGGCCCGACGAGGACGTCGGTTCCTCTGAGTGGGGGTGTATGTGATGGCCTGGCTTATTAGGGATGACAGACTACTCATATCAATAAGAAATTCCTTCTTTACCGGTAGCCCATTCGGACAGAACTCCAAAGTTAAGCGTGCTCAGCTTGGAGTAGTGTCAGGATGGGTGACCAACCGGGAAGTTGCTCCCGGGTGCACATGAGTGAGGAAAAAGTGCGCAGAAAAGACTAGTATTGATCTGTGGGGCCAGTCTAGATCCCGCCAGGAGTAATGACCACCGGCGGGTGTGTCTGGGGAGTTACATGTTGCCACCCAACCAGTGTCTCGGGGGCTACTGCATTGATGATCCAATGCAGAAAATTTAAAGTGCAATATAGCTTTCGAGGAGATTATGATCCTCAGGTTGGTCGGCCACACCCAACCTAAGTCTCGAGGAATTTGCACATCAATAAGAAATTCCTTCTTTACCGGTAGCCCATTCGGACAGAACTCCAAAGTTAAGCGTGCTCAGCTTGGAGTAGTGTCAGGATGGGTGACCAACCGGGAAGTTGCTCCCCGGTGCACATGAGTGAGGAAAAAGTGCGCAGAAAAGACTAGTATTGATCTGTGGGGCCAGTCTAGATCCCGCCAGGAGTAATGACCACCGGCGGGTGTGTCTGGGGAGTTACATGTTGCCACCCGACCAGTGTCTCGGGGGCTACTGCATTGATGATCCAATGCAGAAAATTTAAAGTGCAATATAGCTTTCGAGGAGATTATGATCCTCAGGTTGGTCGGCCACACCCAACCTAAGTCTCGAGGAATTTGCACATCAATAAGAAATTCCTTCTTTACCGGTAGCCCATTCGGACAGAACTCCAAAGTTAAGTGTGCTCAGCTTGGAGTAGTGTCAGGATGGGTGACCAACCGGGAAGTTGCTCCCGGGTGCACATGAGTGAGGAAAAAGTGCGCAGAAAAGACTAGTATTGATCTGTGGGGCCAGTCTAGATCCCGCCAGGAGTAATGACCACCGGCGGGTGTGTCTGGGGAGTTACATGTTGCCACCCGACCAGTGTCTCGGGGGCTACTGCATTGATGATCCAATGCAGAAAATTTAAAGTGCAATATAGCTTTCGAGGAGATTATGATCCTCAGGTTGGTCGGCCACACCCAACCTAAGTCTCGAGGAATTTGCACACCACTTTTTGTGGGGCCAGTCTAGATCCCGCCAGGAGTAATGACCACCGGCGGGTGTGTCTGGGGAGTTACATGTTGCCACCCGACCAGTGTCTCGGGGGCTACTGCATTGACGATCCAATGCAGAAAATTTAAAGTGCAATATAGCTTTCGAGGAGATTATAATCCTCAGGTTGGTCGGCCACACCCAACCTAAGTCTCGAGGAATTTGCACACCACTTTTTGTGTCCCGAAGTATTCTGCCGAGCTAGGAGTTGATCCTCAGGCCAATTTTGTGAATCAACCTGAGTCTTAGGGGCTACTAGGATTAGCGGACTTATGTCATCCTTCAGGTGCATCTCGGGTTTTAGACCGATACACACCTTGAGGGCTACTGGCTATATATCTCGGCAGAGAATAAATTGCACCAATCAAAAATATTGACAAAAAATCGGCCCACAGTCGGGGTGGTGCACCACCTCGGAAGCAGTCCGGCATAAAGCTCGGGCGCTAGTGGCTGGCTCCATAGAGGGCATTTCTGGCATTAAGCTCGGCTAAACTCCTTCAACTTTTTTGAACCAAGGTGATTTGTGACATCTCGGATACAGTCCGGCATTGGAGCTTGGATAGAGTCCGTCGTTGGAGCTTGGATATAGTCCGGCGTTGGAGCTTGGACATAGTCCGGCATTGGAGCTCGGATACAGTCCGTCGTTGGAGCTTGGATATAGTCCAGCGTTGGAGCTTGGACATAGTCCGACATTGGATCTCGGATATATTCCGGCATTGGAGCTCAAAAGCGGTCCGGCGTTGGTGCTCGGCTGCAAAAGGTACCTCAAATGCAGTCCGGCGTTGGAGCTCGGACGCAAGAGGACACTGCCGCCCGGGAACAACTTCAAACTCAAGGCGTGGCCTAAAAATAACAAGGAATTGATAAAGGCCGGAAACTTAAAAGGGCTCCTCGGATACCCAACGTGTAAACTCTCCGGATGCACTTCAACGATCCTCAAGATCGAAGATGAGAAGATTTGTTGAACCAGTTTTCAAGACCGACGACCAAAGACGAGGAACAGTTCGGAAGAATCTAGGAGCGTCCCCAACTTGAAGACCGGTTCAGGGGGCTACTGACGGTGTCCTGGACTAGGGGGTACTCAACACGTCGTCTCCCAAACAGGTGTATCAGGCCGAGGACCCCCATGGTGGTTCACTATTGTGCCAGTTCGGACAGCCCATGCCGCATACAAGGAAGATTCGACAAGACTTGGTGATCAAGACACGGACTCCTCTCCACCGGCGTATTCGATTAGGACTCTTGTTATCCTAGGCCTCTGGTACATTATATAAGCCAAGGCTAGGCTAGTTGGTAGATTATTATGACATTACTCATCATACCTGTAGGGTTTAGACCTCAACATATGATCTCGAGGTAGATCAACTCTTGTAACCCCTATACTCATCAAAGTCAATCAAGCAGGAAGTAGGGTATTACCTCCAACAAGAGGGCCCGAACCTGGGTAAACATTGTGCCCCCTGTCTCCTGTTACCATCGATCCTTACATGCACAGTTCGGGACCCCCTACCCGAGATTTGCCGGTTTTGACACCGACACCTGCCTCCGTCATCCGTGGCCCCGGCCAAAACCCCACTCCCCGCCCCACCGCACTGCCGTGGTTGCGCCACCCCCGGTCCAATCCACAAAGACTCCCTGTCATCCAGATCCGGCGGCGGCAGTACCTTCAACCCACGCAACTCTAAGATAGCCATCTAAGCGCTGCTTCCGCAGTGAACTTGCGGCCCCGCACCCTTACGTTAGACACCAGCCAACCGGCAGCCTAGGAGCTCCGCCACCTCGAGGGGTGCTGCTTCCCATTGGGAATCAATTGGCCCAGAATAAAAATTCAGACAACCGATGCCTAAATAAAGTGATTTGAGATGCGGGTGTGACCTATCTAGCGACATGGTGAAGTAGGCAGGTCCAGCTTCCGAGTCGATGAGGCCGGCGCGGTTGCGGCGGCGACCGGCGGTAGGGAAACAGGAATGTCGCGACGGTCGACGGCTACGGGGAAGCAGCGCCGGGACTCTGGACGGATCCGAAGTTGGAGCCGCTCCGACACCGTGAACAAGGGCGGGGGTGAATCGGCTCTGGTACGGTTCACGCGGTCGTCGTCGAGGCAGCTCCAGCAGCACGGAGTAAGAGGCACACGGCCCAGTGCATGACGGCAAATGGACATCGTCTCCGGCATTAGGGAGGAGGGCGGCTGTGAAATTGACGCAGTGGGGCACCATGGAGAAAGGGCTGAGGTTTCGCGGCTCGAGAGAAGGGATCTTCCGGGGAGAAGGTGATTTGGCGCCCACGAGGTATGAATGGGGGGGAATCGGGAGGGGAGTGGAACCATGTTTTACGGACGCATTTGTCTGAAATGTGAGGGGGAGTTACAGTTCTACCCCTGCGTTTAGGCTTCTCGGCTTGGGTCTATGTACTGAGGGTCGGGGATAGTAGAGTAACTTTGCTTCTCCCCAAATAGTGGGCGGGAGCGATTTCGGGCGAGGAGGGCGTGTTTTGAAATATAGTGGGTGCGAGCGATTTTGGGCGAGGAGAGCGTGTTTTGAAATAGTGGGTGCAAGCTATTTTGGGCGAGGAGAGCGTGTTTTGCCAACCATGGTTTATGAATTATTCGGCACATGTCATTTCGGCCGAGGAGAAGACGCGCTTGGATGAAGTTACGAACCTACCCTCGATGTACAACGGGCCAATTGATGCGTGTCTCACATAGGATGGTAATTTCGTGTCTCCCATTTATTTGCTCGGGTGAATTCCACCGAGCAGAGGATGTTTAACGGTTCGTTCAAAATTTGGAAGAACAAGCATCCACGTCTACCTTACCAAGTCGATTCGAATCAAATTTTGAAATATTAGCTTGCCACTTCTTTTTTAGATGGAGAGATGATGCTCGGGAGTAATGTGTTTTTACATGCTCGTTGCTAGCGATTTACTATATGATAAATAGTTGACCCACTCAAAATGGGAATCAAACCCAAAATGAAATATCTCGATTCAATGAAATAGCTCATTCACCAGGTCAAAATAGCGAACTAAATCCAAAATTGAACACCTCAATCGAGTAGGATGTTGTACAGTATTATAGTACTCCATGAACATGTTGAAAGTCAAATTAATGAACTTGTTTGATATACGCATATATCCGTTCATGTGTGGATTGCAGACAACATGTTCTCCAATTTAAATATTTGAATGCAAGTTTATATCGAAACATGGTTTATATCAGTCTTTGATGCATAAAACGCGACCTCCCCCTCTCCCGGACTCCTGCTCTCTCTCTCTCTCTCTCTCTCTCTCTCTCTCTCTCTCTCTCTCTCTCTCTCTCTCTCTCTCTCTCTCGCCGACAATCTTCAATTCTGTCGCATGCATCCAACACACAAACCTTGTTGGTCCCTCTCGCTTTCTCTCCATATCTCTTTCTCTTTTTGTGTGTGTGTGTGGGTGGGGTCTTTCTAGTTCGCATGCATATATACTTCATCTATAGGTCTCTCTCGCACACTATGTATGATTCTCTAGTCCAAGCTAGATATCTTGGGTGCACTCATCGTACGCACACAAATTCCTTGGCTCGTTGCTCGTAACTCTCTCACGCACCACTCTGTCGTCTCGGAGCTCTCCCCCTCTCTCTCAAATTCTCCATCTACCTGGGTCACACATACACATGCATATCTCACTCGCACTCGATAGGCCCATCTAAAACTCTATCTCTCTCCCTCGTTCTCTCTCAATCTCACATGCACACACACACACACAATCTCATGCCTAGCTAGCCAAGTATGATGGTCTCTCACTCAATTGTAGGCACACACAGTCCCCCCTATATGTATATGACTAGCTAATCTTAGTCTCCATCACAAACATGTGTATGGTCTATCTCGATTTCTCTTGGGGCATCTTTCTATCGCGCACGCACCTCCCTCGATCTCCCACCCATATAGTCCCCTCACAATCTCGAGGGGATTTCTCTATCACAAACACACCCTCTCGCCCTCCCCATGCGTCCATGTTCTCCATGTGTCCCTCTCGACCTTTGTTCCTTATTGGCCAGACCTCTATTGGACATGTGCTATAGGTGTCTCTCTCTCTCTGTTGCAAACAATCACACACTAGCTATCTTCGTGTATCTCTTCGCCTCACTTTTCTATCTCAGAGATGCATGCGTGAGATGTTCGCCTAAGAAACAAAAAAAAACACACACTCTCTCTAATTTATTGTTTGTTGTCACTTTCTCTTTCACACACATACTCTTTTTGCACACTTACTCATTCTCCTTCACACGCACTTGATCTCTCTCGACTTAGGCACTCTCCTCCGTCCATAGCATATTGATTTATTGAAAAGTCAAACATCACAAAGTTTGACCATGTACGTGGATAAAAACAATTACATCTAGAATGACAAACATACACCATTAGATTCACCATCAGATGTAGTTTCGTATGATGTATCTTTGGTATTGTAGATATAAATAACATTTGTGTAAACCTGATCAATGTTTCCAAAGTTTGACTTCTAAAAAATTTACATGCACTGCATTATCGAGCGGATGGAATATCTCTTTCCCCCACTTAGCTATCTGACGCACCACTCAGCCATATGGGGGCTCCTCAATCTCTCTCAAACTTTATATCTCCCTAGTTCACACATACACATGTCTCGCTCACGCTATACATATAGACCCATCCAACACTCTCTGCCCTTGTTCTCTCTCTATGTGACACGCACCCCCTAATAAGTACCATAATCCCTCACTCCATCATAGGCGCATGCACTCCCCCCTAAGTATGATTATCTCTCACTAGCCATCAGGAACACATGTATTGTCTCCTTCCATCCATCGTCTATCTTGATATCTCTCGAGGTATCTTCTATCACGCACACACCTTGTCACTCGATATCCCACCCATGTAGTCCCATCACGATCTCCAGGGGATCTCTCTATGACAAACATACACTCTCTCCTCCCCATGTCTGCATTTTCTCCATACGTCTCTCTCGACCTCTCTCCCTTGTTTGTCAGACCCCTCTTGGCCACGTGCTAGGGGTCTTGCTCTCTCGGTTGCAAACAACCACACACTATCTCCTCACCTTGCTTTCGTTATCGAAGATGCATGTGTGATATGTTTGCATAAGACACACACGTTTTTTCTTGACTTTTATCAAGTGTTGTCCATGTCTCTTTCACACACACACACACACACACACACTTTTTTCACTCACTCTTTCTATTTCACTCTCTCTCTCTCTAGTTAGGGACTCTCACGTCCATAAGCATATGGATGTTTTGAAAGGTCAAACCTTAGAAAAGTTTGACCAAGTTTATGTGGAGAAAATCATTTACATCTGGAACGATCATTAGATTCATCACAACATGTACTTACATCATACTATCATTTATCTTTGGTATTGTAGATATAAGTAATATCTTTCTAAACAGTCAAATTTCAAAAGTTCGACTTTTAAAAAAATGTTGGAGCTACATTATCGAACGGAGGGAATAGCTCTTTCTCTCTCTCTGCTATCTCTCACGGGCCTTCCCTCTCACTCGAACACTCTATACCGACGGATTATACGCTCACTGTGTCAGTGTATAGCTCCATATATTGTTTAGTTGACCGGTCAACCAGTCCACATGCTGCCTTGTTAGCTCGTGTTCTGTATCTTCGTTTGTTGGCCGATGTGGCAGTGGGTGAAAATAAGTAAACTAGAGGCCCATCTAACACGCGGTGAAGTAAACAAAGTTGAAACCACTCGGGGTAGCACCCTGCATGCTAGTAAATTGAGGGCGCATTGAGGACACACTTCTTCCGCGTGAAGCACACACTCGCGCACAATTCACCACTGCGCGACGGCATGCACAGAAGGACGCACTCGCACACACCCAGCACACAACACACACAAGCACACGTGTACACCGGCGTCGCCGCCGGTTGAGATGGACAGCGAGGCAGCCAATAAGGGGAGGCGGCTCGAGCCAAAACCGCATCCGGCGAGCCTGGACTTCATCAGCAGCCTCCCCGACGACATGCTGCTCGTCATTATTGTCCTCCTCCCCACCAAATTTGCCGTGCGGACCGCCCTGCTCTCCCGATGGTGGCACCCACTCTGGCGCCGCGTCCCCCTCAACCTCATCGTCGACAGCTGCCTCTGCGATGGGGATTGCAAAAGCATGGCCGCAGTCTACAAGATCCTTTCATCGCACCCTGGGCCAGCCAGACGCCTTGACATCCGCATGTTCAGTACCAACTGCAAGGTCCAACCCAAGTTCGACGAGTGGTTCTTATCCCCCGCCCTAGATCAGCTCGAGGAGCTCAGCTTTGAAGATGGACGATCTCACTCTCTGTCGCCGTCCGCGCTTCGCCTCGCGCCAATGCTGCGTCGCGCTAGCTTCAGCTCCTGCTATCTTCCCCATATTAATGCCGCTCCCGCCCTTCTTCTCCCTCAACTCAACCAGCTTGATGTCTTCGACGTTGTCATCTCGAAGAAGGCTATGGAGCACCTGCTCCGCAGTTGTACTGCACTCGAGTACCTTCGTCTTGAGCAGATCCACGGGTTCATTAGCCTCCACATCGCCTCGACGAATCTCCAATAGATTTATGTGTCTTGCTGGCCCGACAACAAGACATCAATCGGGAAGAGATCACTCCAGCTTCCTTGAGAGATTGCTTGTATCAGATCTAGAAGGTCCAACAAAAATCAGGGTCATTGACGCGCCGAAATTGACAGCGTTGGTGTACTTGTCTGCCAAATTCTCTGAACTCTTTATTGGATCCATAATCGTTCAGGTACATCACTCATCTTCTTCTCCGTATTCTTGAAATTCACATTTTTAAATTTCTTCTTGATGTATTTACGACCGTATTCCAGAAAATGATTCCCACAAGCTTGACCCAGTCTACGTGCACAGTGAAGATCTTGGCAATAAAATCTATCAGCCCCAATTTGGATCAAGTTGTTGGATTCCTTACATGCTTTCCGAGCACAGAGAAGCTACTCATCGAGGTGAAACTTCTTTCCTATTAGTACGGTAATCACAACGTAGCTCATTTTTTCATAATTTTCTCAAATTACGATGACAAGTGTAGTGTTCAAAACTGCATCTACGCACTGCACCGAAAGAAATGTTTTTAGTATTTTTTCTCACGTGATCACCCGCATCATTTTTTTGTTGTACTACTATAGTATCCTAGGCTAGTCATAGTGGAAAGTAACTTAGACTACTCCAGTAACTCTATGGTTACCCTAAGAGCAAGTACTACCTCCATCCTGGTTTACTCTCCTATTTTGTAGTATCAAAATTTGATCATAGATTTAACTGACAAATGTTAATGCATATCACTAAGATCTATATCGTTGGATTCGTATTTGAACATAATTTCAAATGGTGTAATTTTTAGTGAGATGCATTGGCATTTTCTTACGTAAATCTATGGTCAAAATATCATACTAAATAAGAGGTAGTACAAAAGTGGGCTATAACAGCCCTCCACTATGTAGGCCAAAACACGTGCCAAATTCACTTGCGATGCATTTGGCATCGATGCCCCTCCATTGCTCACCTGGTGCCCCAATCTGGATCACCTACTTTGCTCTGGTGCCAAATTAACTCACGCAATGAAAAAACACTTGCGTGGGAGAGAGAGAGAGGACTGAGGCAATAAAAAACCCTTGTTTGGGAGAGTGAGAGGCTGGTGTAGTTGGTTTGATTGATTTGTTTATACATGTGGGTCTGTGTGCACAGCGGTGCCAACTCTCTCACATCGCGAGAGCGGTGCCAAAATCTTTTGATTTGACACAAAATATGGCATCGGCCACATAGTGGAAGGCAACAAATGCCCAAGCTCTTCACGTACTCCTAGGTAAATGATAGGAAAGAGAAAGAGAGAGAGAGGGAGTGAAAAAATATCACTAGCCAGCCAACCCTATCGTATGAGCGAATGATATTGGTACATCTTGATGACACGACAATCTTATACAGCCATCTGCTCTAATATGTTCTCTTCTTTTGCAGATAAAAAAAGACCCGAAAGTGAAAAATGTGCTGCACTATAACAATCTCATCGAATGCCTTGATCTCCATCTTACAGAAATTGATTTGATCGACTACCGAGGCAGCACATCAGAGATTAAATTGGCCAGGTTCTTTGTTCTGGAGGCAAGTGTGCTCAAGGTAATGAGGTTTGGCGTTCTCTGGCGCAATAATGAATGGCGTGCCGATCATCGCAAGTGTCTAAGCCTAAATGACAAAGTCTCCGCAGAAGCTGAATTTATTTTTGAAACATCAAGTGGCCAGAGACTCGAAAACTTATTTGCCCATTAATGACTTGTCAGGGTGGTGGATTTTAGTTTGTATAATAATGCTGCATCCACCTAAAGTACAAAAGTTCTTACGTAAACTTCCTAGTAATTCCCTCTTCGTAGGTGCAACATTACTCCTAACATTTGTAATATCAGTTTGAAACTTGTAATATTGCCGTGTCCTATTGCTGCTTTTCAAAATCCTGCGAATCAAACAGGTCCTGAGTTGGTGATGATGTTGTGCCTGCCATCTTTCACCAATAGCCGTCGGATCTAGATCTGACGCATACAAACCAAACTTCTCCAGTTTTGCAAAAAGATTCCCGCACTTGTTCCCTATTTACAAACAACTCCTTGTCTCTCACAATCAGCCTTATCTCCTCCCCACCACATCTATAAGGCCATGGAAAAATCTGGCGCGATGGCCACTGCCGGCACCGTCCACCCCCCAATCTTGGTGTTCCGTGCAATGCACGAGCATCTATGCACGGGAAATTATGTCGAACACGACTAGTTGCAAGCAGGCTAGTTCTACAGCCATGATGATAGTGACTGCAAACGGTGAGGCTGACTATGGTATGCCGAACACGGCGCCTATACTCATGTGTCATCTCCGGCGTAGGGTCTTGTCACTTCACTGTGAGGAGCAGCACGTAATAATTTGACCAATGGGTAGTACAGTGTTACTACATTGGTAGTACTACTACTAGTACTAGCACCACCGTCTGGATTTAGTAGTACTACCACATCCATCTGGATTTCGTATTTGACTAGCAATATCTAGTAATGCATGTCACAAAAAATGTACTACCCCCTCTGTAAATAAATACATGGTGTATTGTTTTATTCCTATCGGCGAGATAAGTTAATGTCTTTTTGCTACTTAATAGGATTACATGCAATGAACTAACCACCGCATGTGATGTTTGGTAGTCTCAAGTCATTGAAAGCATGCACGGCCCATATCTCTCATTGGTTGATATGTCACGAAATAAGAAACGAGGAGGGAGTTAATGTACCGTGCCTAAGTGTTTTGGGATTATTTGGTTTTCTTAAGGTGACTTACACAACATTTTTGGTTACATGCATTAACATTTTATTAGTTAAATCCAAGGTCAAAACTTGGCGCAAAATGCAAAGGGGGCCAATAAACCAGTAAATATCAAAGTTCTCTCGTTTGGCCCCAACTAGAGGTCCGGTGAGATTACTATACTGCACCGGCACGGAGGGGGACGCAGCTTCATTGACTTACTGCACCTGCCTTTGGGTGTATGACACGTGGTCCCAATGGGTGGATGGCCAACCTATCATACATCCAAAGGCAGGTGCAGTAGAGGGGCGAGGAGTAGATGGTTAACACGCACGTGAATTCAACGCAGTGTGCACTTCTCATATAAAGGCTTCCGCCAGTCCAATCTACGAAATCCTACGCACCTACGCACCCAAGGGCAAGAGTGATCACTCCAATCGCAAGATTAGTTGACTAGAAGCTAGACCCATGGAGGTGATGAGCGCGAGCATCAGCCGGCTGTGCCAGATGGTCCACGACGCCAACCTGCAGCCCGGCACCGAGGAACGTCTCCAGGTAGTGCTTGAGGCCGCCAGGGCGAGGGGCCGCTTGGACGACAGCTTCGTCTCCTTGTTCGACGAGGTCCTCGTTGGCTTCCTCGACAAGTTCACCGTCGTCAAGAAGCTCGCGGACGACCTTGATGTACGCCTCCAGCCCACGCGCCCAGGCTCTGCGACGCCTGCCACCCTCAACGGCCTCTATGGTGACAACCTCTTCGACGCACTGGTGGCCCTGCGACTGCCCGCCGTCGCGTCGGAGAATGTCCACCTCGAGGTCGCGCTCACCGCGCAGCGCCTGGCGCAGCAAGACACCATCGACATAATCACCCACGTCTATGCGAAAATCGTCCACAAGGACTACTACATGCAAGAGGAGGAAGATAGGATGCTGGCCTTCTTGGACCACAGGGCAATCTTGGACGACATTGTTCAGAAGCACGTTGAGCTTGCTGCCAATGCCGCTGCTCCTCACACGTTGGTTGGTTACCCGGTGCACTAGGGTGTGAGGATGTCGTTGATGGATCCGTATGTATCTTTATCTTTTTGTCAAATCCATGTAGTAGTATATGGTACTACTAGTAATTATCCTACCTTTCGCATCAACTTCATAATTTTCGTACGTACTCCATGCATGAACCGTGCCAGAACCAAACTTATCATTACTCTAGGGAAAATCGTTATTTCTATCTATCGGTCGCGCCATGGATCAGAACCAAATTTTACAAGTTACAAGTTCAAAAGGAAAAGCCTGTCGTGTTCGCGTCGCACCCCCACATGGTTGGTCCGGCACGCCGCTCAAGGGGGAATGTGTGATGTGTTGCATTTTCACTTACAAGTGGGACCATAGTTGAGAAAACTGACTATCGGCAAACCCCCACCCCACCCACCGTGCGATGGCTGAGAAAACAGGAAGGGGAAGAGATGGCTGTAGCACCGACTCCAAGAAAATTGGTGCCGGATGGGAATTTTGTGGGTGGCGTGTGCCATACTGCTAGACATGAATGCTAGTTATGGACCATGCCACCCCACTATATCGAGGTGCTGATTACAGAGAACAATTTTCCTGGAGTCCATGCTCAGCCCTCCTCTATCTCTCTTCTCAGCCAGCCAGCAGACATGTGGAGACCATCGTCTGTTTGCTCATATGCGGTCCCACATGTCAGTGAAAACGCAAGAGGACCCACTGAACCTGCACATCGTTCACCTCGATGTGCTGGTGATGAAAAACAAATCCAATAAAGAACTTCGGTGGCCGCTTTTGGAGTTACTCAAGAGTAGTAAGATTCTATTTACAGTTTAACCCAAGATGCACATCACGTGGCTTAAAGTACCACTTTATTTTCTTGAATGACACGTCATGGATGCTGGATGTCCCACATGTCGGCAAAAGGAGGAAGAACTCGACCAAATCTTCGGTTGTGCTCTCGGATTAGACTAGTTGTGCTAACTTAAAATTTTATTGTGTAGAATGGATGCAAGTTTTGGTATTGGAAAGAAGAGTACAATGATATATTGATAGAGCGCAATTTAGTAGATGTTCTAGCACTTTTAGCTAGCATAGAGGCTAGAGATGAGACTAGTGCACTTGTTGATAGAATAGAGGCTAGACACGTCTACTTCTTTACACTCGAAGAAGAAAGAAGCACGCAAGATCGAGCCTCCGCAGATCAACAATGAATGCATCAAGAAGGCACTAATCCAACTTACAGGAGCAGTTATGGAAGTTGGATATCTTCTAAAATGTATTCTTGTGGTTCTTGTTTTTTTGGTCTTGCTTTTCTACTCAAAATTTTGGTGATGTATTTCCATGTACCAAAAAATCAATGATGAAAAAAAGATATGTGTTTGCAAAGAAAAATGTACACGGCCAGGATGCGTCCGCGCGTTCGGCGCACGGCCACCGCATCTGAGAAATGGCCCGGACACGACCCCGTTGCCCTACCCAAACGGACAGAATCCAGGAAAAACGGAGGTCTGTTTGGGGCCGTGCATTGGAGTTGGCCTTACAAGTGGGACCGCAGTTGAGGAAACCGACTATCGGCAAACCCCCACCTCGCCCGCCGCATGATGGCTGAGTTAGAGAAACGACGAGGTTGAAGAGATTGCTATAGCATGGACTCTAAGAAATATGGTGTCAAATGGAAGTCGTGCTAGTGGCGTGTGCCATACTCCTGGACGTGAATGCTTGTTCTGGCCCATGCCACCCTACTACTCCAACTACTTATAGTAGTAGTGTCGAGGTTTTGAGGTGCCGGTTACGTACATCGAACACATTAACATATGGCCCACCTCACACTGTGGCCAAATTTCCTGGAGTCTGTGCTAGGTTAAAAAGTGTTCTTTGTGAGGATGGGTGGCTGGTCTCAAGTTTAAAACTTGTTGTATTACGTACGTATACGTAGAGATAGTGCAGCATGTGAAGCTAGTACAAATAGTGTACTATTGTTGATTGGCCTCATCCGATAACCTGTTGCAATGCACGTACTATTATGTATTCGGGAAATATTTTTTTTGCCTCGTCGCAGCACCCACTCAAAGAAGCGACTCGAAAGCCATTCATAAATTTAGTAAGTTTATCATAGGCATATCATTTTATTACATACAATAGGTCATCAACCCACAACGACAATGAGGATACATTATAAATACTAAAGTTTTCATCACACAATAAATAACAAGCAATGAAATGAACTTCAACTCAACCAATCATCAGTGTTGGAAACGCTTGCTTTGAACCACAAGCGATTCTCTGGGAAGGGCCAGCTACTGTCAATCTCGAGACCAACGTAGGACTGACCATCCAGGCTGAAGCGGCCTACTATATCACGACCAGGGTAGGGAACCGCGGCAATGTCCGACGTATAGATACAGTTTCTTCTCATAAATGGTAGTAACGTTGTGTCAACAGCAGTTGGATCGCCTTTCACCATCATTGGATAGTTTTGTCCAAGGAAGAGCAGGTTTTCTCCAAGACTATCAATACTGTACCAGGGAGAAGGTGTTGGCGCTAGCACACTAGTATCCATCCCGAATACCATGCGATGGGTGTTGGAATAGGTCCGGAGAGTGCGACCATGGGAGACAACACCTGCTCCCTTAGTAGTAACATCAGCAGTGGGCTGTATACAGACAAGAAGGGGTGATCCATCGGAATTAGTTGCCAGCCGCCAGTGAGCATATGGGCCCTGCTCGTCCTCATGCTCGTGATCATCACCATCATCATCTCCCCCTTGGTTATAAAATTTTCCAAGTATAGGTGGTGGAATGTTCACAGGACCTTGGAAACACAAGAAGAAGGTTAATTGGTAGAGAAGGGAAACTTGCTAACTCGCATGCATGTGGATGAAACAATTATAATTATGGTGCAAGACAAACGTACCAAAACTACGAGGATCCCATGCAAAAACAGTGCCACGAGTGGTGGCAGCAAACACAAGACCCTCGTATTGAATTGCATCACAACACACATCCGTGTATAGAAACTGATTTTTGAGCCATATCCATCTAGTCGAACCACGAAGGACGGCAACACGCTTGTCCAAGATAGCAACAACTTCATAGTTCTTGTAATTCCAAGAGAGGTTGGGAACTCGACAAATTGCTATCTTCCGTAGACGACAATCACCATGATCATATTTGAACGTACGTAGATCATCTGTGTGCTCAACCTCAGGGCACTCTGAGATTTTGGAAGTGGAATCCGCTGTCGAGTGTACACATTCACAAGTTCCCACTCGCAATCATACCCAATATAAACAACCCAATCTCCATTTGCACTAGCCCAAGCCTTACCCTGAAGCGATGGCATCTTGACATCACACGTATCGTTATCAAGCAGCATCAACTTGCACAAGGCGAGGCCTCCGTCGTCCGCACCCATGCAAACAGGCTTATAGAGAAGAAGATACCGGAGATCAAACCGCTCCTGGACCCTTGGGTTCCTTGTAATGGTGTTATTAGTTGAGTCAAGAATGGTCTTCAACGAACCTGCCATGCTAGCCGAGGTGATGACGTCGCACTGATCAATGAGTTGCCCCACCACGTCATCTTTTAGATCGGGGCAAGAATAAGGGGGTCGTTTCCGGCTTGTTCCCTCCATGGAGAAGATGATCGAACAATGGCAGAAGGAAGGGTGAAGGCAAATGGAGGAGGGAGGAAGAGCATGCGACAGCAGTTCCAAATCGACAGGGAAAGGCGAAGATTCGGTGGACGGTTGCCAGTTTGCCACGGTACACGAAGAGGCGCCCCGCTCTACACGTCCTTTCGGAAATTGTACAAAAGGACTTGCCGTCGTCTCACTGACATGTTGGAACAGGACCACATGTCAACGAAACATGGTGTGTAATTTCTCGTGCAAAATGCGATCTGGCCGTGTTGGCCCGAGGTGCCGCATTAGTTATCGACCTTTATTTTTTAACATACAATCTGAGTGGATAGCTCCTGTGGTAATCACACGTGAGCGGATATATAGGTGGGCTAGGTGGACAGGCGGCAACAATCTAAGTGCTAAAAGAGTTGATCTCAAAAAAAGAGTTGATCCAATGCTTGGTTTTGGTTGGATTTTCCAACTATGACCATTGGATAGAGTGAATCAATGGCTTACGTTCAAAGTTATTCTCATACTATAGAATGGTATAGGAACGTGGAGAGATTTGGTTGATTTTATATCGCTGAATAATATAAAATATTATGAGTGCATATGCTCCACCCCGAGGTTTGTTGCTCCTTCTCAGTGGTCGGGAATCTATGTTCTTCCACTCTTTCATCTAAGACATGATCTTTGTTCATCCTTTTGCCGACACGCGGGACATCTATATGCCTCCATTTTACAAAATTAGACTATATGCCTCCATGACACGTGGGACATCTAGCATCAAGGTGGCGTGTCATGCAAGAAAATGGATATATGCAGTGCGTAAGTGAGTCGTGCACTTCAGTGGCACCTAGTACTACTACGCAATATTTTTCTCCTCGATGGCACGTCAATAGTGCACGTACTCAATGACAGAGCACGGGATGGTAGCCACGGACATGGTCGGCCCTTTTTGAAGAGAGTACTAATAAATAACTTTGATGTGTCCCATCAACTCACAGAACGACGAGAAGCTTGCTTACTATGCCTTCTCCCTCGCCAATGCATGCGCGGTGGCTCGCAGCACGAGGAGAAACTTTTGCTTACAAGCAGTGGAGGTGCAGCAGTTCATTTGGTGTCAGATTGCCAGAAGTACTACTGTAGTACCATCATTATTGTTTGAATTCCGGAAGATAAGAAGAGCCAAGCGCAAGGTCACCTACTAACCTAGTACAGTATTATTATAGCCAAAGCTGGTCCACCTTTTTAGAGCATGGTTAACTAATATAGGCGGCTCTTGCAGCGGCATATCATTTAGAGCAAGTACTCTCTTCGTAGGAACAAAGGAAGTGAAACAAAAGTTGGAGTGGATGCTAGATTGCCAATTAAAACATGATTACATAGGAAAAAATCCTATAGCATTCTATCCTATGAATCAAATGATCAATGTAGGAAAATTATGAGGGGGGTCTCTCCAACAGTGTTCCTTGGCTCTCACCTAGCATCACGGTGGTCGAACTTGGAGTCATTCATCTGGTACACGTGGCATCTCAGATCTGGACACAAGGTGACGCGACCTCTCACTTCCTCCGCCATTTGAAGCGGCGCGCCGGTGGAGGGCTAGCATACTCCATTATTAGGTTGGCTCTATGTGATGTGGCAACTTCATATACTAACCGAATGATGGCTATACTACTACGGTACTCACACTCCAAGAAGTGACTCGAAAACCATTCATAAATTGAGTCTATGACATGCATTTCAAATGTACCATTCATTACATACAACAAGTCATCAACACACAACGACAACGATGATACATGTTGGATTATAGATTATTTCCAACAAAATATTCTAGTAAATATTGAAGTTTCATCACACAAAAAATAACAAGCAATGAAATGAAATTCAACTCAACCAATCCTCGGCGTTGGAAACCCTTGCTTTGAACCATAGGTGCTCTGGTATGGGCCAGCTATTGTCAATATCGAGAGCAACGCAAGACTGATCATCCAGGCTAAAGTGGCATATATCAAGACTAGGGTAGGGAACCACCGCAATGTCCGAGGTATAGATACAGTTGCTTCTCATAAATGGTAGTAACGTTGTGTCAACAGCAGCTGGATCGCCTTTCACCATCATTGGATAGTTTTGTCCAAGGAAGAGCGAGTTTTCTCCAAGACTATCAATACTGAACCAGGGAGAAGGTGTTGGCGCAAGCACACTAGTATCCATCCCGAATACCCTGCAACGGGTGTTGGAATATGTCCAGAGAGGGCGACCATGGGAGACAACACTTGCTCCCTCAGTAGTAACAATCACAGTGCACTGTATATAGACAAGAAGAGGTGATCCATCGGAATTAGTTGCCAGGCGCGACTGAGTATATAAGTTCTGTTCGTCCTCATGCTCGTGATCATCACCATCGTCATCTCCCCCTTGGTTATAATTTTTTTCAAGTATAGGTGGTGGAATGTTCACATGACCTTGGAAACACAAGAAGAAGGTTAATTACTAAAGGGAAACTTGCTAACCCGCATGCATGTGGATGAAACAATTATAATTACGGTGGAAGACAAACGTACCGAAACTACGAGGATCCCATGCAAAAACAGTGCCACGAGTGGTGGCGGCAAACACAAGACCCTCGTATTCAATTGCATCACAGTACTCATCCGTGTACAGAAATTAATTTTTGAGCAATTTCCATCCAGTCGAACCACGAAGGATGGTAACAAGCTTGTCAAAGATAGCAACAACTTCATAGTTCTTGTAATTCCAAGAGCGGTTGGGAACTCGACAAATTGCTATCTTCCGTAGAGGACAGTCACCATGATCATATTTGAACATATGTAGATCATCTGCATGCTCAACCTCAGGGCACTCTGAGATTTTGGGAAGTGGAATCCGCTCTCGAGTGTACACATTCACAAGTTCCCACTCGCAATTGTACCAAATATAAACAACCCAATCTCCATTTGCGCCAGCCCAGACCTTACCCTGAAGCGATGTGATCTTGACATCACACGTATCATTATCAAGCGGCATCAATTTGCACAAGGCGAGGCCTCCGTCGTCCGCGCCCATGCGAACAGGCTTATAGCGAAGAAGATAAGAGAGATCAAACCACTCCTGGACCCTTGGGTTCCTTGTAATGTTGTTATTAGTTGAGTCGAGAATGGTCTTGGATGAACCTGCCATCCTAGCCAAGGTGATGACGTCGCACCGATCAATGAGTTCTCCCACCACGTCATCTTTCAGATCGGGGCAAGAATAACGGGGTCGTTTCCGGCTTGTTCCCTCCATGGAGAAGACGATCAAACAATGGTAGAAGGAAGGGTGAAGGAAAATGGAGGAGGGAGGAAGAGCATGCGACAGTAGTTCCAAATCGAGAAGGAAAGGCGAAGAGTCGGTGGACGGTTGCCAGTTTGCCACGGTACACGAAGAGGCGCCCCGGCCTACATGTCCTTTCGGAAATTGTACAAAAGGACTCGCCATCATCTCACTGACATGTTGGAATGGGGGACCACATGTCAATGAAACATGGTGTGTAATTTCTTCTGCAAAATGCGATCTAGCCACGTTGGCCCGAGGTGCCGCATTAGTTACCGACCTTTATTTTTTTAGCATACAATCTGAGTGGATAGCTCCTGTGGTCATCACATGTGAGCGGATATATAGGTGGGCTAGGTGGGCAGGTGGCAACAATCTAAGTGCTAAAAGAGTTGATCTCGAAAAGAGAGTTGATCCAATGCTTGGTTTTGTTTGGATTTTCCAACTATGACCATTGGATAGAGTGAATCAATGGCTTACGTTCAGAGTTGTTCTCATACTATAGAATGCTACAGGAACGTGGAGAGATTTGGTTGATTTTATATCACTAAATAATATAAAATATTATGCGTGCAGACGCTCCACCCCGAGGTTTGTTGCTCCTTCTCTGTCGTCGATAATCTATGTTCTTCCACTCTTTCGTCTAAGACATGAGCTTTGTTCATCCTTTTGCTGACACACGGGACATCTATATGCCTCCATTTTACAAAATCATACTATATGCCTCCATGACACGCGGGACATCTAGCATCAAGGTGGCGTGTGAGATATGCAGTGCGTAAGTGAGTGTGCACTTCGATGGCACCTAGTACTACTATGCAATATATTTTTCTCATTGATGGCACGTGAATAGTGCAAGTACTTAATACCAGAGCACGGGATGGTAGCCATGGACATGGTCGGCCCTTTTTGAAGAGAGTACTAATAAATAACTTTGATGTGTCCCATCAACTCGTAGAACGACGAGAAGCTTGCTTACTACGCCTTCTCCCTCGCCAACGCGTGCGCGGTGGCTCGCATCACGAGGAGAAACTTTTGCTTACAAGCGGTGGAGGTGCAGCAGTTCATTTGGTGTTAGATTGCCAGAAGTACTACTGTAGTACCATCATTATTGTTCGACTTTCGGAAGAGGAGAAGAGCCAAGCGCAAGGTCACCTACTAACCTAGTACAGTACTACTATAGCCAAAGCTGGTCCACCTTTTTAGAGCATGGTTAATTAATATAGGCAGCTCTTGCAGCGGCACATCATTTAGAGCAAGTACTCTCTTCGTATGAACAAAGGAAGTGAAACAAATGTTGGAGTGGATGCTAGATTACCAATTAAAACATGATTACATACGGAAAAAATCCTATAGCATTCTATCCTATGAATCAAACGACCAATGTAGGAAAATTATGAGGGGGGGGGGGTCTCTCCAACAGTGTTCCTCGACTCGCACCTAGCATCACGGTGGCCGAACTTGGATTCATTCATCTGGTACACATGGCATCTCAGATCTGGACACAAGGTGACGCGGCCTTTCACTTCCTCCGCCATTTGAAGCAGCGCGCCGGTGGAGGGCTAGCATACTCCAATATTAGGTTGGCTCTATGTGATGTGGCAACTTTATATACTAACCGGATGCTGGCTATACTACTACTATGGTACTCACACTCGACAGCAGTTCCAAATCGAGAGGGAAAGGCGAAGAGTCGGTGGATGGTTGCCAGTTTGCCATGTTCCCCCCCAGAGGTTCCCCAACCTACACGTCCTTTCGGAAATTGTACAAAAGGACTCGCCGTCGTCTCACTGACATGTTGGAATGGGACGACATGTCAACGAAACATGGTTTGTAATTTCTCGTGCAAAATGCAATCTGGCCGCGTTGGCCCGAGGTGCCGCATTAGTTATCGACCTTTATTTTTTTAATGGCGTGCCGTTCAATTTTGAAGCATGACTAAGTGGTACTGTTTGCAGAGAAAATATAAACTACTCTACCACTACTCCACCTCTAGTACTAGTAGTATAAAAAAGATACATAGGCTGGAGCTTCAGAGGTTTCTTGCTAAGGGCTACCCACTTGCTTCTCACACTATCAGCTTTCTCCAGATCTAAAAAAGACAACCTCTCTCTCCCTCCTCACCGGTGGTCACATATCCGCCGGGGAAGAAAAGGACGTGCAGTGTTGACGCACTCGTCGTCGGCGAGCGAGGTCACGCACTGACGACAAGGCCGTCCTCTCAGACCTAGTGCCCGCGCGGGATGGCCTCCGTCCCCAAGCTCGCTGCCGTAGTGTGTGCGGAGGATGACGAGCACGAGCGAAGCCACTTCCCGTCGACCCTCAGGTATGCTACCTCTTTTTGAACCATACCTTTGTTCTATTGCCCCATCTGCCACTTCGCTGCATGTGGATCTTTTTCCACTCCACCATCTTCCCAATTTCCTATCCTCTGCTCTACTAGTCACGCAGAAGAAAACCTTAATTTGCACTATTAAAGGAAACCCTACTTCATGCAGACTAATCCATGTCTGGGTTGAATAAGGAAAGGAAGGGAGACTGTACTGTCCAAGAGAGTATGCACCGAACCCGCATCTTGGTTGAAAAGGGGGAAATCAGTAGCTAAGGAACGAGTCTCGTGTCTCTTGGTTGAAGAAGGGTAGAAAGGCATGACAACGCAATAGAGAATGACCAGGTCGATCGGTTTGTTGTCATCACATAGGAAAAAGGTGGCTAAAGAGAACAAAAATGGGACGTAATCCACATATGTTGCCTGGATATTTGTTGCTCTGGGCAACCATACCTCCCTCACCACTCTATGTGTCCGTGGAGGTACATCGTACTGGTGCGCCCACTATCCGAATGGGTCTCCCATGCTCTTATTGCCACTTTTTTGCTGTTAGTATAACGCCAACGGTGAAGTCAACCAATGCTACTGCTAAAGTGATGCCACATTTAACTAATGTCGCACTCAGTCTAATGCCACCGATAAATTTAAGCAATGCCATTTAATGTCTCTGGATTATTTCAGGGTTAGCTGTTGATTGTGGATGTATTAAAGATTTTTCAGCTAAGGCATTCTAATGTTGTTGCACAGCCAGTATACCAATGATGAAACTTGTTACTACCTTCAGATTTTTGCACTGTTAATGCTTATAGATTACAAACCTCACTTTCATGAGATAAGTCAATTTTTTGGTACAGTGTCACCAAAATGCCAAGGTGCTGATGTCATTTTATTTTGGTTAAACTGCATAAAAAATTATGAAGACAAGAGGAAAGGTCAAGAGTGGGCACCTCCTCCTTTGGCTATTGTATTGATTTGTTCAATCGAGTTTTTATGTTTGATCGATTATCAAGACTGGGATAGCAATTTTTCATGTCCACTCAAGTTCGAAATGATATTTACCTTGAAGGTACATGGTTTGCAATTTTTTAATACTGTCATTAGTTAATAATGCTAGTTACCTTCAGACTTTTGTATTTGGTTTAATGCTCTTGCACAGCTAGTATACCAATGCTAAAACTTGTTACCTTTACATTTTGTATTGTTAATTCTTATAGAAATATTCCAGTGCTAGAGCTTATGGAAAATTGTTCAGTAAAACCATTGTACTGTACCTTGTAATAAAATAACTACTCTACTGTTGTACTAGCCACTAGATTAGTGTATATTTATACTATTCGAATGGTGTTGCATTAGCGTATGGACATATATAGTGTGGAAACCTTTCCCAGATATGTGCTCAAGAAAACTACTACCTGTTTTTTCTAAATACTGGATGTTTGGGTACTTTAAATTGAACTGCGAAAACGTCTTATATTAAGGAACAGAGGGTGTAGAGTTCACTCAAATTATCCCGGTAAATCTAGTCACACCTTTGTTAAAATTAATGTTCATTATGTTATTGGAGGAGGTCTGTATGTTTGTCTCTAATGCCTGTCGACTACATACCTGACATCATTATGTAATATTAAGTCATTTCCTTTTGTACAATGCCACTGAATTGTCAAGGCGGTGATGGAATTTTATTTTAGTTGAACTGAACAAAATATGCTTAAAACAAGAGGAAAGGTCAGGAATCGATAATTCTTTCAGAAATAACTATATATGCCTTTCTGACATCAGCCGCTGTTGCCTTATTTATTCCTTCAAACAGGTGGTTAGAAACAGTCTTGCTACCTTTTCCCATTAAGAAATTTGAATTCTTATATTTGTGAGTCTATGCTTCAACTAGTGCCACTTTTATTGTAATCACACTTTCAATATCTATGCAAACAGGGATGCTCTATTTTAGTGGAACTGCACAAAAAGTCCAACTGGTTCAACATTAGGAGCATGTTTTCTTCCAAACCTTTATATCCAATTGGTGGCACTATGAGCTGTTCATTACAGAGGTACATGGTTTGCTACTATCTTGCTACTCTTTTTGTACTGTCATTAGATAGTAATACTAGTGGTTTGCATGTGAATTTATTGGCAGGGTGGACCTACATTGGAGGTGCAGGACATGATTCAATGATTGGATGCTCAATTTCGATTGTATCGATTTCACCTCTTCCATCACTGTGAACATGGATATCCTTGGTCTGATGAAGAATAGGCGCTATATTTTTGCTCTGAACCAGCAAATCAATTCAGTATGAAATTGTCCAGGGAAAAACATGACTGTATCAAATTGTCTAGTGCAAAACATGACAAATGCTAAGCGGAAGAGACATGTTTAAACCTAAAATACAAGGTGGGGTATATGTTTACTAGCTTCTTGATATTTGTGCGGACAGAGATCTCTGCCCGTTGCTATTTGGCAAACACACAAAGTGACCGCAATTTTGGTTGAACTGCACAAGAGAATAGTATAGTCACTACATGTAGTGCCATTTGAAAATAGACACGGAAAGATTGGATAGTCACTTCATGGACTGCAGAAAAGTAGTATTGTACTATTTATTGGCCAACACTAGGTGCTCCATTGCTTTGGTGTTATTATACAATGGGCATCATTTTGCCTAAGTTAAAGTTTGTATTCCGAAAATAGTATCGCCGTGTGATCGAGAGAAGACCAAATCATATTATAGTGGATGTTCCTCCAACATGTGTGGTTCATTCTCATGGTTCCAGCTGTTGGTGAAACCACTTACATTTGCAAGAGGAATTGTGGACTTCACAAACAAATTTGTCTTTCAGTCTGTATTGAATGTTGGCCAAGAGAAGCATCCATGTTAGTAGGAAGAAAACATGTTTTTTCTAAATATTTGCTTTTGGAGCTACATATTTATATATGATATGTGAATCATTGAGATGCATTAACATCTTGATCTTATGTATGGGAATCGTACCTGTTGGTTTTGAATTTGGGCTACTAATGTGAACATATTAATGCCAGGCCTGTGAGTCTCGTTTGAACATTTTGAACGGATCGGCTCTTACTGTTGTGCACAACATGATCCTTATTTCTGTGTTCTCAGTGTTTACAAGTTACTAACAGTTCCTAATTTCTGTTCGCTCAGTGTTTACAAGTTACTAATCGATCACTAGCTAGCCTACTAATGCGCTCCTGGCAGTTTTAGTTCCGACGCAAGAACCGAAGCGGTAGTTTTTTG
This sequence comes from Triticum dicoccoides, assembly GCF_002162155.2. NCBI lineage: Eukaryota > Viridiplantae > Streptophyta > Magnoliopsida > Poales > Poaceae > Triticum > Triticum dicoccoides. The sequence goes on along the minus strand of NC_041386.1, from coordinate 188,468,896 downwards.
AATAAAAATGCCTACCTCTGAAGAAACTGACAAGTTGCTCTGAAGAAAATGCCATGCGAATCTGAAGAAACTGCCAGCAAAAACGTTCGCAAATGCCTTATCTCCCAGCGAACGTTCATCAGCTAATGCGATCGTACACGTACACCATCTGACCTACTCGATCCTACACATACACTATCCGACCTACTCAATCCTACATGGATAAATAGCGGATCACACACGTACTACCTCCTTTCTGGTTTGCAGGGCTCAATTCAAAAAATGACCTACTCAATCCTACACGAATAAATAGCGGATCACACATGTACTACCTCCTTTCCGGTTTGCAGGGCTTAATTCAAATATCTAACCAACCAAGGTAGATGATGAGTGCTGGAATCATTTTTGACAAGGAGGGTGTACCTCATCTGGATGATTCGAGTGCACTCGTTTGACCGTCATGCCGGCGTGCGACCCAGCACGGACGGGACGCACCACTGAGGGGACGGGACGACACAATCATAATTTTAGTTTTTCTAGTTTTCCACGGCAAGCTGGCGTGCTAAGCCATGCCTGCTTATGCATTGAATTCCGATGACCGCGTTGACCGTCATGTTTCCTGCGACACACTAGTTCGCCTACCTTCCGTCTATAATTACTGTTTCCCAGGCTTCTCCAGTGGCACCATCACCTAACTCGCCTGTGGCACCCCGGCTCACAGAAAACCGGAACGCCCCGTATTCCAGCTCAGAGATCGAGGTGAAGTCTTCTGGAATACGACACTGCTTAGTATAGAACAAACCAGCTCTCTATTACAACACGAATATGAATACAAGGGTTCTGATATTACAATGAATAACATCGGCATGGCGACACTACGCCAACCACGGTTGCTCTATACAAGCAGCATAACAACTCAAAGCAGCGGAACAACTACTGGTAGCGGAACACCAAACGGCGATGATGGACTCCAATCCGCAGGGACTCTGGCTGGAACGTTTATCCTAGCTCGCGAACACAGGAACAACCCCAAACAAGCAAGCAATCCAGGCACGACCTGCAAACTGGCATGACACGCCAGGTTAGTACATTGAATGTACTTGCAATCTCACAATAACCAGAAGCATTCAAGACAAACAACAGCATGGCAATTACAGGTTAAGCAGGAATTATCATGATATCATCAGGATAACATGGCATGAACATAATATCGCTAGAACAATATGATCATGGCATGAACAACATGAATCTGACGATACTAGCATGCAACATGATGACACTATATGCACCATTTATTCAGCTTGGGTTACCTCGTAACCATCACATGCATCACTTACCAACTTCGAACATTACACGATCATCTCAGGATCAAATCAAGCTTGGTATAAACAATACCGTAGTAATCATCAAATGACCACAAGGAGCTCGATCTTTACTCATGATTCTCGCACAACATCACGAATATCCAACAACTCGGTATCCTCGGTACCACGGTGATATTCCGGTGATCCCAACCATGACCAACACTTGGTCTCAACAGTGATCCTTCCGGCGATCACAACCATGACCAATACCTGGCCTCAAACGGTGATCCATCCGATGATCACAACCAACTTATCTCCTCATCGAACCGGGGTTGTTATTAAACACATTATTATTATTATTACTGTTGACTCATAGTGTGACTGACACGAACTGGGCCCTTATCCGCGGGCGCGGCTAACAGTTGTTCAACAATTGTTCAAGTTCAATTTCATACAGTTAAACTTGAATGCAAATATGCCGAGCCATGATAAAATACATGATGCAATTACAATGCATGAACATGATATCAACAGAATCATGAGGGAACCACATAACTATCCACCATATCAACAATGAATCATATCCAACTAAGCATGGCATACTGACTAGCATGAACATCATAAGTACATACTTCTCTGAAACATAGCATGACCACTAGAATCAACGATATCATGCAAGAACATATCAACAATGCCATCATGCAAGCATTTAACCAACTGGATGCAATGGAACAAGCATAACCACGGTACTCTGGACAGACGGCAGTCATGCACCGAAGACCATTACCAACATCAACATGTACTACTAGCAAGCATAAGCATAGGAAAGGAATACTAGCAACTAGCAGGGCATGACAACCAGGTGCATAACAACATAGCAAGAAAGTAAGCACTAACTGAGAAGCATTACCGAAACAATGATAACCATATTTTAAACAAACAAACATTTAATAAATATTCAAGTTGCAAACCATGGCTAGTGCATGACTATCATGCAAGTGGGTATTGTGGCTTGCCTGGGGTGACAGAGACTCCAGGAAGAAGTGCAGTGAAGCCACGGAACAAAACGTCGGGCGGTTTTCTCTCGGAGGAGGCTGATTAGAGGCTAGGGCAAAATGGTCATTTTCACTGTGAGACCACCTAGTGAAAATGTTACCAAAAGAGAGAGCTCGTCGAGACGAAGAAGTGAGCATTGGTTTCACCTCAATCGGAGTTACAGTTGAAAAGTTGTGAAGGTTGGCAGAACAGGGACTAATCTGTGAAAAATTTATCACGAACGGGTCCCTGAGTGGATAAGGTAGAAACAGATTTGAGAAAATACGCTTTCTGACTTAGAAAACGTACTTCAGGCCGAAGTAGAAATAGAATACGCTTTCAGAGAGAAGAAAACGTACTCTGGGAAATAGTTTCCACTTGCCACATGGGACGGAGGGGGTGAGACACTGGCGCGTGGGGCCTAGGGAGCATGGGGAGGGGCCAGCGCTCGTGTCTTCTTCCTCCCGTGCTCGTGCCCCGATCGAGACAGAGGAGCAAGGACAGGGAGGAGGGATGCTGGGGCCGACCGGCTTAGGCGGCCTACGGCCGAGCCGAGGCCACCGGTGGGCGCGGGGCGGCACGTCACTCCCTCCTGGAGCAGCAGCAGCGCCAGGGAGAGGCAGGGGCGACGGCGGCTCACTGGGACAGGGGCGAAGGCGGCGGACTCCTGCGAAGGGCCCAGCCAACTCCGGCCACCTCTGGCCGAGCTGAGAGCACCGACGGGCTCGGGGGAGGACCGCGCACCCGTTCAGAGGAGTAGAGGGCACCGGGGAGGACTAGAATGGCCGCGGGGAGAGGAGGACAGAGAGGACCGAGGCGGTTAGGGCGGTGGTGGAACTTGGTGGTGCAGCCATCTCCGGCAAGGGGCGAAGGGTGGGGCGGCTGAGTGGAATGTGGGGAACTCGGTGGACGTCTCGGAATGGCAAGGGGAGGCTTGGTTTGGCCGGAATCATGTCGAGGCCGAGGCGGCCATGGTGGACAGAGGCGAACTCCAGTGAGATGGTTCGATTCTAGAGGGCAAATGAGGCGAGGGAGGGATGAATGAGCTACGGAGGGGTTCGGGGGTCCTTATATAGGCACAGAGGAGAGCTCTAAAGTTCACGAGCGAGCTCCCGGCCGAGATTTAATGGCGGGCAGAGGCTGGGCATGGCACAGGCATGGAGCTAGCAGCTCATTTATGGCGAACCACGACGAGGCACCGATGAAGGGCGACGCAGTCGAGCACGGGCGAGCTCTAGGACATGAATGGAGGTCGAGACGAGGAGGGAGGAGACGAGCACAGTGGCCGAAACAAGCTAGAGCATGCGTTCAGCCATGACGCAAGCGTGATCACCACGCGCACTGGCGCAAGCGGCGCTCTTTGGCGTGGCCGACCATGTCCAGTAGATTGACCTTCGTGCCCTTAGTCAAAATGAGGAAATGAATCGGTCCAGGGGCAAAGAAGAGATTTGCACTAAGCTCCAAAGTAAATCAGTAAGAAGGTGTTTGTAACTTGTTGTGGTTAAACCAGCTAGGTAACGTGGTAAAGAGTTTGTCTGATGATGATCACACACCAAGGCGATGCTAATCACCAAAAATCAGACTAAGAGGAGGGGTTTAGATGAGGGTTGCTGTAGAAAGTGCAAAACTGTCCAGAATCAGGGATTTGGATGATACACTCACATACTTGACTTCTGTGAGCTGAAATTTGGCATGGAGGGGTTATGTGATGATATGAAGCTGTTGTAAAAGTTTCATGCCATTTGGAAATACCAAAGTGGCACTTGCTTCACAAAGCTTCATTCTGGACAGACAACAACAACAACAAAGCCTTTAGTCTCAAACAAGTTGGGGTAGGCTAGAGGTGAAACCCATAAGATCTCGGAACCAACTCATGGCTCTGGCACATGGATAGCAAGCTTCCACGCACCCCTGTCCATAGCTAGCTCTTTGGTGATACTCCAATCCTTCAGGTCTCTCTTAACGGACTCCTCCCATGTCAAATTCGGTCTACCCCGCCCTCTCTTGACATTCTCCGCACGCTTTAGCCGTCCACTATGCACCGAAGCTTCTGGAGGCCTGCACTGAATATGCCCAAACCATCTCAGACGATGTTGGACAAGCTTCTCTTCAATTGGTGCTACCCCAACTCTATCTCGTATATCATCATTCCGGACTCGATCCTTCCTCGTGTGGCCACACATCCATCTCAACATACGCATCTCCGCCACACCTAACTGTTGAACATGTCGCCTTTTAGTCGGCCAACACTCAGCGCCATACAACATTGCGGGTCAGACCGCCGTCCTGTAGAACTTGCCTTTTAGCTTTTGTGGCACTCTCTTGTCACAGAGAATGCCAGAAGCTTGGCGCCACTTCATCCATCCGGCTTTGATTCGATGGTTCACATCTTCATCAATACCCCCATCCTCCTGCAACATTGACCCCAAATACCGAAAGGTGTCCTTCTGAGGTACCACCTAGCCATCAAGGCTAACCTCCTCCTCACACCTAGTAGTACTGAAACCGCACATCATGTACTCGGTTTTAGTTCTACTAAGCCTAAACCCTTTCGATTCCAAGGTTTGTCTCCATAACTCTAACTTCCTATTTACCCCCGTTCGACTATCGTCAACTAGCACCACATCATCCGCAAAGAGCATACACCATGGGATATCTCCTTGTATATCCCTTGTGACCTCATCCATCACCAATGCAAAAAGATAAGGGCTCAAAGCTGACCCCTGATGCAGTCCTATCTTAATCGGGAAGTCATTAGTGTCGACATCACTTGTTCAAACACTTGTCACAACATTATCGTACATGTCCTTGACGAGGGTAATGTACTGCTGGGACTTTGTGTTTCTCCAAGGCCCACCACATGACATTCCGCGGTATCTTATCATAGGCCTTCTCCAAGTCAATGAACACCATATGCAAGTCCTTCTTTTGCTCCCTATATCTCTCCATAAGTTGTCGTACCAAGAAAATGGCTTCCATGGTCGACCTCCCAGGCATGAAACCAAACTGATTTTTGGTCACGCTTGTCATTCTTATTAAGCGGTGCTCAATGACTCTCTCCCATAGCTTCATTGTATGGCTCATAAGCTTAATTCCACGGTAATTAGTACAACTCTAAACATCCCCCTTGTTCTTGAAGATTGGTACTAATATACTCCGTCTCCATTCTTCTGGCATCTTGTTTGCCCGAAAAATGAGGTTGAAAAGCTTGGTTAGCCATACTATCGCTATGTCCCCGAGACCTTTCCACACCTCAATGGGGATATAATCAGGGCCCATAGCCTTGCCTCCTTTCATCCTTTTTAAAGCCTCCTTGACCTCAGACTCCTGGATTCGCCACACAAAATGCATGCTGGTCTCATCAAAGGAGTCGTCCAGTTCAATGGTAGAACTCTCATTCTCCCCATTGAATAGCTTGTCGAAGTACTCCCGCCATCTATGCTTAATCTCCTCGTCCTTCACCAAGAGTTGGCCTGCTCCGTCCTTGATGCATTTGACTTGGCCAATATCCCTAATCTTCCTCTCTCGGATCTTGGCCATCTTATAGATGTCCCTTTCACCTTCCTTCGTGCCTAACCGTTGGTAGAGGTCCTCATATGCCCGACCCCTTGCTTCACCAACAGCTCGCTTTGCGGCCTTCTTCGCCATCTTGTACTTCTCTATGTTGTCTGCACTCCTATCCAGGTATAGGCGTTTGAAGCAATCTTTCTTCTCTTTAATCGCCTTCTGGACATCATCATTCCACCACCAGGTATCCTTATCTTCGCTTCTCCTTCCCCTGGACAATCCAAGCTCCTCCAAGGCCACCTTACGAATGCAAGTCGCCATCTTCGTCCACACATTGTTCGCATCTCCTCCTTCCTCCCAAGGGCCCTCCTTAATGACCCTCTCCTTGAACGCTAGAGCTACCTCCCCCTTAAGCTTCCACCACTTCGTTCTAACGACTTTGGCACGCTTATCCCGCTGGACACGAATCCGAAAGCAGAAGTCAGTAACCACCAGCTTATGCTGGGGTACAACACTCTCTCCAGGTATCACCTTACAGTCTAGGCACGCACGCCTATCTTCTCTTCTCGAGAGGATGAAATCAATCTGGCTAGAGTGTTGGCCACTACTAAAAGTCACCAGATGTGATTCTCTCTTTCTAAAGAGGGTGTTAGCTACAATCATGTTGTAGGCTAGAGCAAAGCTTAAGACATCTTCTCCTTCTTGATTCCTGATGCCATAGCCACAGCCCTCGTGCGCCCCTTCAAAACCTGTGTTAGATGTACCCACACGGCCATTGAGATCTCCTCCTATGAAGAGCTTCTCACCAATCGGTACACTCCTAACCATGCCTTCCAGGCCTTCCCAGAACTCCCTCTTGGTGTTCTCATTGTGGCCTACTTGCGGGGCATACGCGCTGATAACATTGAGAACTAAGTCCTCAACTACCAGCTTGACCAGGATAATCCGGTCCCCACGTCTCTTGACGTCTACCACTCCATACTTGAGGCTCTTGTTGATCAAGATGCCTACGCCATTTCTGTTTGCAGCCATCCCTGTGTACCACAGCTTGAAGCTGGTATCCTCCAACTCCTTCGCCTTCTGTCCTCTCCATTTGGTTTCTTGGACGCAAAGGATATCAACACCTCTCCTCACCGCTGCATCAACTAGCTCCTGAAGCTTCCCTGTCAGAGACCCTATGTTCCAGCTACCTAAGCGAATCCTCCTAGGCTTGGCTAGCTTCCTTACCCTTCGCACTCGTCGAGTCAAATGCGAAGACCCTTGCCCATTTTCCACTACATCCGGGCGCCGATGTAGCGTGCCACTAAGGATGCGACGACCCGATGGACAGAAACTTGGAAAAATTGCATAGGGCAATTGGATTAACCAATTGAGGTAAAACTTAGTGGAGGGAGTTTATATGGATTGAAGAATGCCCTGGAAAAGTTTCAGCTTAAATGAAGCAATATAAAATATAGTTTCTTCACAAACTGAAAATCTGACCAGAAACTAAGATTTGGGGCTGGGCTCACATAGTTGAGTTAAATGAGCTCATATTTGGTGGAGGGTCATGATAAGATCATCTGAAGGACCTCCGAAAATTGCAACTCATTTGGATATACCTAGCTTGTACTTCCTTCACAATCACTTCCCTCAGACAGGAACTTTGAAAAATTGCTCAGGAATATTTACTAGGCAAATTGAGTTGAATTTTGGCATGAGCCAATTATATGGACAGGAAAAGTTGTCCAAGAAGTTTGGGGTCAATCAAGCAAATATAAATAGCACTTCCTTTGCAAAGTGCCATTTAGGACAGAATAGGAAAAGAATTATTGGAGGATTATTTTTGAACATGGAAATGAAATATTTTGCCATATTTGAGCAAGATAGGACCCAAAAAATGTATGAGAATTATTTGGGAATTTTAGGAGTGACAGAAATATAGGTTGCTTCTCAACCTAGGGTTTTAAGGGTTATTCCTTTATCAGAAAAAGAATATTCCCAACAAAATAATTTTGGGTTAGGTTAAGGGTGGAAATGAAATGATATTAGGATGATGAAGAGGGTGACAAGCCACTATAAAACCTAGGAAGACATGATATTCCCAAGTTTCAGAACCACATAGCCACGGTAAAGCAAAATAGAACAGGAAATCCAAGAAAATCAAAGGAAAAAGAAAAGGGCAAAAATCCAGGTTGTTACAAGCCCTCCCCCCTTAAAGAAATCTAGTCCTCAAGATTTGGTTGCTCAGGGTTAAAGAATCTTTCTGTCTTGAAGGAACCGTTTCCAACTCAAGTTTCTTTTATTCATTCTTATATAATATTTCCACTGAATTGGATCTAACTAACTGTCTTGATCTGGGGTTGTTTGCTTCGCGTATCTGACATTCTGATAGGACGTACCTCATATGTTCCTGTTTATACTGACTCACATTTTCTTTTCATATCTGTTGGCTGAGCTTGCATCCGAAATATTATTTTTATGGACATACTTGTCCTTCCTGATATTGATCCTTGCTGGAAATGTTATTCTAGTATCGAGTACCGAGAATATTCCATGGAGTTGGGGAACATATCTTCCCATGGAACAAAGAATCTCTTCTATCCACGCATCAGATTCCTCGAATATAGGCATGCCTTCTGGTTCTAAAACAGTGATGCGGATCATATCTGTTTTGCTAATGGATGCTGTCATCTTGCATGAGTTTCTGACTTATCTTGACTGGCTTCACAGTCTTGAGTATCCAAGTTGTACCAAAGGTTTGACTATCGCTTGTCGTGACTGGTAGAAAAATGCATCATCTCCTGATGATAAGATTTGCAGACTTGACTGGCGGTGATCTTGGCAAAGAATCCCATCCACAAAGGCTATTCTTTTAATTGCTTCCCCTATGCGAGAGATAACAATCCTCAAAGTATATGTTTTCACACTGATTCTTCATTTTTGCCAGTATCTCCCTGGGAATAACAGTCTGTGCGATGCTCCATCGCGGGTGTTGAGGTCAATATATTGAGCTGTCCATGAGTCTGACCGGACAGACTCGGGTATTCAAAGCTGACATTTCTGAGCATACTGTGGACTAAGCTGGTTGCCTCGGTATGAGGTCCTTACCACAATGGAGTATACCTCTTAGGTGGATCTTTGCTTGGGTTTTCCGTGGAATAAGACGGTCTTGGGCATCCACATTTTTCACATAATAACCGGCATACATGTATTGTTAGTCTTGCTCTTTCATTATTACTTTCTTCATCTGGATCCTCAACTGAAAGAGCGGGGCCTTATATATATCATTGATTATTTTTGCGGCCCTGAATACTGCTACGTACAATATCTGGCAATCATACCTTGGTCTGGTTCATGTTTTGAGCCTCGGTATATTTATCCGGCTCACGTGTGGTTATACAGATCTCAATACTATTGTGGATTATGCCAGATAGTGACAGGGTTAATAACATCATATTGTTGAATGTGCGTGTCTGATCTTGATAATCACTGCTAAGATTATTGCCTCAATGTTGTCTTTCCTTCGAGACTTGTTGATTATGGCATCACCCATTGGTTTTTGTTTCTTGAATAACCGGTGAGGTTGTCGGATGTGTACCGTGAATTCTTCCTTGTGCGAGAGACTTGCATGGACTTGGCAGCATACTCATTGAATGAACAAATATCTGATTCTCGAGGCATACCTTTGTTCTGACTGATTTTTGTTTCAGACCGAATTGTCGCAGATCTGTCGTTTGGAAAACACTGCCATATGCTGACAATTCATAATTTAATGTCTTGTACTAGTGTCGTACTGAAGAAGATTGGGCATCTTGCATTTGGGAAACAATCGGGGTATCGTGATGAGGAAGACTTGGTGACTTATGCTCAAAGCCTTCGGTGGATATCTTATTGAGGAAATCGGGGTACCGTACCTCATAAGATCCCCCCCCCTTAAAGACTTTGCTATGGAAGACTCGGTACCTTATGCCAGAAGCTTTTGTAGTATTTTATTGAGAAGGCTGAATATCTTGCATGGGAATCCATTCATACCCTATCAATGGAGACTGAGAACCTTGTCTTTGTATACTTTGTCAATAAATTGTGGAGATGGACGGAACTGATTTTCTTGGTGAATGGAATGACACACACACACACACACACACACACACACACACACACACACACACACACACACACACACACACATATATATATATATATATATATATATATATATATATATATATATATATCTTTGTCAGCCCGACAGCTGATTATTTATATGACAAGAATTGTCTGACTGTCCTTACTAAATTCATCGTGCATTTGGACTGACTTCTGGGTGTCGTAGTGCATTAATTGTGACTTATGGCACATTCAATCATTGTGCATAGCCCATACCTTTTTCTTGAAATGCACGGTTTATCCAATTTTGTTCTCTTACTGATTTAATCTTTGCTGCAATAAAGTGTATCTCTGACAGGTACTTGTCACTGATAGTCTGATCAAAACACAATTTGTATCCGGATGGATGTCTGCAATACAATGATGTTGGCTGAAAACCTCATTGATTTTAACTGACTTTCTTGGTGTATATCTGTATTGCTTACGGCTCCTTCTGATCCGGTGTTAGTTGAGGAATAATTTCCATAAGGGGGTAACATTGAGGATTCAAAACAAAGAAGCACGAGAAAATGAATCAAAGCACATAACAAACAAGCTACAAAGCTGCTCCACACGGGCACACACAAGCATGATGCTACAACAGATGCACGAGCACTACACGAAGGATTACATCCTACGCTTGAGCAAACGCTCACGAACTGGCGAGGAAGCTAAGGGAGTAGCGAGTGGAACCGCTGACTTTGAAACTCTGGATGGACGAGGCAGAGGAGTTGGAGAAGCTGGCGGAGACTGAGGTAAAGCGACACCAAGCAATCTCCTGGCCCAAATGGCATCTCAGACTAACTCAGAAATAAGAAGACACTCGGCCGTCATGTAACGAGACATGGCGAGGATAGCCGGGTCATCTTGAGGGTTGACGGAGGGAAATTGGATCCGCCTAGGATTTTTGACGATGGTGGGATAATATTGATAAGCACGGTTCTCTTGTACCATGCTCTCTTGATGATGAAGACCGGTGACTCCTGCCATTGCGGCAAGCTGAAAGGCACGCTCAGGACTAGCGCCGTAACCACCGTGGAAACTGGAGGTGCGCTTACCGACAGGAATCGGGGCTGACAGATGGACATGAGCAACGTATTCCTGAATTCTTCCTCCAGCAGAAAACCGTAATACTTGATAATGAGGTGGATCTCCGAGGGGATAAATACTTCGCCACATGTCGCCAAGGAGGGCGGCAAAGCTGAGAGGTGCAGGAGTGGGACTGAACTCAATAGGAACAGCACCGGGAGCTAAGGGAAGGGCACTGAACTCATGGAAGTTGACCACCATCTACGCATGAAACAGGGGTTAACGGCAACCAAAATAAGACCATATGCATCAAACAAATGCAACAACCAAATGCAGCAAGCAAGGGCCACAACCAGACCCTATACTACTGTTTTCTAATGTTCCAGCAGACTAGGACGCTCTACAGCCAGACTTGCTCTGATACCAAGCCTGTGGCACCCCAGCTCAGAGAAAACCGGAACACCCCGTATTCTAGCCCAGAGATCGAGGTGAAGTCTTCTGGAATACGACACTGCTTAGTATAGAACAAACCAGCTCTCTAATACAACACAAATATGAATACAAGGGTCCCGATATTACAATGAATAACACAGGCACGGCGACACTATGCCAACCACGGTTGCTCTATACAAGCAGCATAACAACTCGAAGCAGCGGAACAACGAATGGCGATGATGGACTCCAATCCGCAGGGACTCTGGCTGGAGCATTTATACTAGCTTGTGAACACAGGAACAACAACAAGCAAGCAAGCAATCTAGGCACGACCTGCAAACTGGCATGACACGCCAGGTTAGTACATTGAATGTACTTGCAAGCTCACAATAACCAGAAGCATTCAAGACAAACAACAGCATGGCAATTACAGGTTAAGTAGGAATTATCATGAGATCATCAGGATAACATGTCATGAACAACATGAACATAATATCGCTAGAACAATATGATCATTGCATGAACAACATGAATCTGACGATACCAGCATGCAACATGATGACACTATATGCACCATTTATTCTGCTCGGGTTACCTCGTAACCATCACATGCATCACTTACCAACTTCGGACATTACACGATCATCTCATGATCAAATCAAGCTTGGTATAAACAATACCATAGTAATCATCAAATGACCACAAAGAGCTTGATCTTTACCCACGATTCTCGCACAACATCACGAATATCCAACAACTTGGTATCCTTGATACCATGGTGATCATTTCGGTGATCCCAACCATGACCAACACCTAGTCTCAACAGTGATCCTTCCGGCGATCATAGCCATGACCAATACCTGGCCTCAAACATTGATCCTTCCGACGATCACAACCAACTTATCTCCTCACCGAACCGGGGTTGTTATTAAACACATTATTATTATTACTATTGACTCATAGTGTGACCGACACGAACTGGGTCCTTATCCGCGGGCGCAGCTATCGATAGATTTCATATACACTCTGCAGAGGTTAATACACTGTACCCACACTACGGAACCCATGGCCTTGCACTCCTATTCGGGTGGACCAACGGCGTTTCGACAAAACTGATCTACTGCCATGACACTCTCCCGGCCACTCCGACCCACTCCCAATTGGGATAGTCCTAGGTGGCCCCGTGTCTACCAAAGACACAACGACCACCGTCGTGGCCAAAACGTCCCTCACAGGGACCAGATCCATAACAACAACAACGGGCACACAAGGTTATTTCTGCTTACCGGGCCAGGGTACCGCACGCCCATAACCTTCCCTCGTTGGAGGCACCGGCGAGAGGCACGACAATAGACCCAGTTAGGACCTTCCCATAAAGGTAAGCGTGGTTGCACTGGTCAGTTCGATATGGTGGCATCATGACTCAGCCAATAGTTGTTCAAGTTCAATTTAATCCGGTTAAACTTGAATGCAAATATGTTGAGCCATGATAAAATACATGATGCAATTGCAATGCATGAGCGTGATATCAACAGAATCATGAGGGAACCACATAACTATCCACCATATCAACAATGAATCATATCCAACTAAGCATGGCATATTGACTAGAATGAACATCATAAGTACATACTTCTCTGAAACATAGCATGACCACTAGCATCAAAAATAAATATCATGCAAGAACATATCAACAATGCCATAATGCAAGCATTTAACCAACTGGATGCAATGGAACAAGCATAACCACGGTACTCGGGACAAACGAAAGTCATGCACCGAAGACCATTACCAACATCAACATGTAGTACTAGCAAGCATAAGCATAGGAAAGGAATACTTGCAACTAGCAGGGCATGACAACCAGGTGCATAACAACATAGCAAGAAAGTAAACACTAACTCAGAAGCATTACCGAAACAACGATAACCATATTTTAAACAAACAAACATTTAATAAATATTCAAGTTGAAAACCATGTCTAGTGCATGACTATCATGCAAGTCGGTATTGTGGCTTTCTTGGGGTGACGGAGACTCCAGGAAGAAGTGCGGTGAAGCCGCGGAACAAAACGTCAGGCGGGTTTCTCTCAGACGGGGCTGATTAGAGGCAAGGGCAAAATGGTCATTTTCATTGTGAGACCACCTAGTGAAAATGTTACCAAAATATAGAGCTCGACAAGATGAATAAGTGAGCATTGGTTTCACCTCAATCGGAGTTACGATTGAAAAGTTGTGAAGGTTGGAAGAACAGGGACTAATCTGTGAAAAATTTATCACCAACGGGTCCCTGAGTCGATAAGATAGAAACAGATTTGCGATAATACGCTTTCTGACTTAGAAAACATACTTCAGGCCGAAGTAGAAATAGCAAACGGTTTCAGGAAGAAGAAAACATACTCTGGGAAATACGTTTCCACTTGCCACGTGGGATGGAGGGGGTGAGACACTGGCGCGTGGGGCCCAGGGACCAGAGGGAGGGGCCAGCGCTCGTGTCTTCTTCCTCCCATGCTCGTGCCCCGATCGGGACAGAGGAGCGAGGATAGGGAGGAGGGACGCTGGGGCCAGCCGGCTCAGGCAGCCTACGACCTAGCCGAGGCCACCGGCGGGGGCGGCGCGGTGCGTCGCTCCATTGTGGAGCAGCAGCAGCGCCCGGGAGAGGTAGGGGCGACAGCGGCTCGCTGGGACAGGGGCAAAGGCGGCGAACTCCGGCGAAGGGCACGGCCAACTCCGGCCACCTCTGGCCGAGCTGAGAGCACCGGCGGGATCGGGGGAGGACCACGCACCCATCCAGAGGAGTAGAGGGCACCGGGGAGGACTAGAATGGCCGCAGGGAGAGGAGGACAGAGAGGACCGAGGCAGTCGGGGCGGTGGTGGAACTTGGTGGTGCGGCCATATCCGGCGAGGGGCGAGGGGGTGGGGCGGCTGAGTGGAATGAGGGGAACTCGGTGGACGTCTCAGAACGGCGATGGGAGGCTTGGTTTGGCCGGAATCATGCCGAGGCCGAGGCGGCCATGGTGGACAGAGGCGAACTCCGGCGAGATGGGGCGATTCCAGAGGGAAAATGAGGCGAGGGAGGGATGAATGAGTTGCGGAGGGGTTCGGGGTCCTTATATAGGCGCGGAGGAGAGCTCTAGAGCTCACGAGCAAGCTCCCGACCGAGCTTTAATGGCGGGCAGAGGCTGGGCATGGCACGGGCATGGAGCTAGCGGCTCATTTATGGCGAACCATGACGAGGCACCGATGCAGGGCGACGCAGTCGAGCACGGGCGAGCTCTAGGACATGAATGGAGGTCGAGACGAGGAGGGAGGAGACGAGCACAGTGGCCGGAACACGCTAGAGCACGCGTTCAGCCATGATGCAAGCGTGATCACCACGCGCACTGGCGCAAGCGGCGCTCTTTGGCGTGGCCGACCATGTCCAGTAGATTGACCTTCGGGCCCTTAGTCAAAATGAGGAAATGCATCGGTCCAGGGGCAAAGAAGAGATTTAAACTAAGCTCCAAAGTAAATCAGTAAGAAGGTGTTTGTAACTTGTTGTGGTTAAACCAGCTAGGTAACGTGGTAAAGAGTTTGTCTGATGATGATCACACACCAAGGTGATGCTAATCACCAAAAATCAGACTAAGAGGAGGGGTTTAGATGAGGGTTGCTGTAGAAGGTGCAAAACTGCCCAGAATCAAGGATTTGGATGATACACTCACATACTTGATTTATGTGAGCTGAAATTTGGCATAGATGTGTTATGTCATGATATGAAGCTTTTGTAAAAGTTTCATGCCATTTGGAAATACCAAAGTGGCACTTGCTTCACAAAGCTTCATTCTAGACAGAAACTTTGAAAAATTGCACAGGGCAATTGGATTAACCAATTGAGGTAAAACTTAGTGGAGGTAGTTTATATGGATGGAAGAATTCCCTGGAATGTTTTTAGATTAAATGAAGCAATAAAAAATATAGTTGCTTCACAAACTGAAAATCTGACCAGAAACTAAGATTTGGGGTTGGGCTCACATAGATGAGTTACATGAGCTCATATTTGGTAGAGAGTCATTATAAGATCATAGGAAGGACCTTGCAAAATTTCAACTTATTTGGATATGCCTAGCTTGTACTTCCTTCACAATCACTTCCCTCAGACAGGAATTTTGAAAAATTGCTCAGGAATAGTTACAAGGAAAATTGAGTTGAATTTTGGCATGAGCCAATTATAGGACATGAAAAGTTGTCCAAGAAGTTTGGGGTCAATCAAGCAAGTATAAATAGCACTTCCTTTGCAAAGTGCCATTTAGGAAAGAATAGGAAAAGAATTATTGGAGGATTATTTTCGAACATGGCAATGGAATATTTTGCCATATTTGAGCAATATAGTACCCAAAAAATTTATGAGAATTATTTGAGAATTTTAGGAGTGATAGAAATATAGGTTGCTTCTCAACCTAGGGTTTTAAGGGTAATTCCTTTATCAGAAAAGGAAAATTCCCAACAAAAGAATTTTGGGTTAGGTAAAGGGTGGAAATAACATGATCTTAGGATGATGGAGAGGGTGACAAGCCACTATAAAACCTAGGAAGACATGATCTTCCCAAGTTTCAGAACCACATAGCCACGGTAAAGGAAAACAAAACAGGAAATCCAAGAAAATCAAAGGAAAAAAGAAAAGCGCAAAAATCCAGGCTGTTACATCGCCCTATCCTCATAAGCCCCCACCGGCCCGACGTCGCTCGCCATTTATCGTCGCTCTCTCCACATCCGCCATGCCCCTGCCCATCCGCGATAGGCAACACCGGAGGCGGTCACCGCCGGAACTAGTGTTTGGTTTTTCACCAGAAGGCAGACGGAGGGAGGAGGCATTCGATTGGTCTTTAGATGGCAATGCAGACTATGAGGAGTTGTTGGAGCGCGACCGCCTGGCGGAGGAGCAGCGTATTGCCGATTTGCACCGCCAGCGGGACATGGAGCAGCAGCGCACCGACGCTCTGAGTCGCGAGCAAAGCGCCCGCAACTAGGCCGACTACGTGAAGGCCGGCGCCTGGCAAATAGCCATGGAGGCTGTCGGGCACGCACGCGTTCGCGACGCCGATTTTTACTACCAGCTCATCAAGTGGGTTTCCCGCTTAGAAGTCGAAGCTTCGGTGGACCACGCCGGCATGGAAAGGGCCAACACACGCAAGCAACGCGCCCTATTGCACCTCTGGCAAGTCCGAGGCGAGGCGGAGGAAGCCGTTGCCAGCGTTTAGCATGTACCACAGATGGCGGCCGACATCGTCTAGTTAGCTAAGAGTAAGTTAGTACTTGTATGCTACTAGAGTATTAGTGGGAGTAGATAGTTAACTTGGCTATGATGGTTGTCAACGTGGAAGTTCAGTACTCTATATGTGGATCAGACCTGTTACTTTGCTCTGAATGTTGAACTTTCCGTTTGAACGTATGGAATAGGCCGTTATTTTTCTAAATGAGTTGTATTTGTCCTCCACAGGTTTAGAGGCTGACTTGTGGGCCTACCAAGTTGACACATACACAATCAGGAGATGATTGTACGTGGAGAGGATGACAACAGGGACCCGCCAAGGTCATGGCAGTACGCAAGCAAGTGCCTCCTTATTTCAAGCCAATAAAAAAGGGCAGCGATAGGCGCCGGCGGATCGGCCGAACTGTTGGAACGGCCTATCCCCAGCCGTCGGATTGAACTAGTCAGGGCCGTTTGATCTGCGCGCGAGCCCCCACCAAATGAACCGTTGCAGCAGAGATAAACAAGAACTATAGCAACTGTTGTTTCGCCCCACAACAGCGAGGAAACAGGGGGAATGCTTGGTCCCCGTGTCGGCCGTCCCCGATCCGTGGCGGCGGCCGGATCCGCCAGATTTTGGTTTCCGGCTACAGGCTCAGCTCGAGGAGGGGCCTCCCCATCTATCACACGACCTTCTGATTTCCTTCAACCATGTCTTACATACGTGGTAACCTCCTTGCCACCATGGATTTGGGTTCAAGCTCTGGGATGAGCTACTCCGCAGTTGATGGCCGAAGGCGGCAAGACCCTGGTGGTAGTGTACCGAGGATGCAACAATATGTCAACCCCGGTATAATCTTCCAGGATGCAGCACATCATGGCCGGGATGAAATTGATCTGGTATGAAAACCAAACCCTAGATCCTATCTCTCACAAAATTTGTTGCAACCTTTGATTTCAGTTGATGAGCATGACATGGAAAAAATATTCTCTACTACTTGTGTTGATTATTTAGAAAATTTTCTGACAGTGAACAAAATGCTAGTAAAAAATGTTTCTTAGTGGTCTTTGCTAATAAAATGTTACAACTATGTAGTGAACTTGGTACAATGCTACATCCTAAATGCTACATCCTACATCCTATATGCTACATGAAGGAGAATTGGTTCAAAAAACAATGAAAACAGAGGGACGTTGCATATCTTCATGATGTAGATGTGCTACATGCTACTACTTTGTAGAAATGTTTGGTGAAGAAAGAATCTTGAATAACAGTATGCTAAGTGTTTTTGTTGTAAAAAATTATGCTATGATTGTAGCAAAAAAAACTTGTTTCTTAATTTGTGTTTCACATGCCGCGTCCACTATGTTTGGCGTTTTTCTACATGGTTTTTTGATGCAGCAAACAAAAAGTTTGACTTGGGTGCTTTGTTGCAGAATGTCGGTTTGGAGCCATCGATTTTCATTGATGATGATCTGCAAAATGTTATGGAGCAAGAAGAAAATGATGGCATTGATTTGAATGATCCTCCAGGAACGGATAGTGAGGACACCTTGCAGCAGAACACGGGTGATCCAGCTCATGTGAATGCCCAAGTTGCCGGTAACAATGCCATTGGAAATGCTTCAGCACTTGTTGATGAACCTGATGAAGATATATCATCGCAACCAATTGTCCCTTTTGTTGGAATGGTTTTTGATAATGTTGAAGAATCTCAACGAGTGTACAATGATTATGCAATGAAGATGGGTTTCGGAACACGAATTGTGACATCAAAACACAGTAGGATAAGAGGCTTAGGAAAGAAAGGCATCTTAATCTATAGAGTTTTTGAGTGCATACACTCTCGGAAAAATCCTTCCAATAATGCTGGTGGAAGCATTTCTGACTGCGCTGCAACAAATCAAAGTGATGATGCTGAAATGAGCTATGCTAGTAATAGAAAATCAGCAAGCAAGCAAGCTGGCACCTATATGGATGTGAGCGACAAGAGGCAATGGAACAAATTGGAGCGGTATAATTGCAAGGCGCATATGGGTGTTACCCTACCAGACGGTACATGTGTTGTGACAGTTTTTGAGGCAGAACACACGCACCAACTGATGTTGTAAAGGGGGCGCCAGAGATTTTGCCGTTCTCACAGAAAAATCCCGGATGCGGACTTGCAATATATCACCTCACTACACTATCGCAACATATCAACAGCGAATATGATGGGCTTGCTTGGAGATGCACGATGTTGCGATCCAAGGAGTTTGCCGTATGTGAAGACTGATGTGACAAATGCAAGAGCAAAACTGCGAAGGGGCCTATCAGAGCATGATTTGGACCTGACAATCGAGTACTTTGAGAGAAGTCAAGTGGAGAATCCCAACTTCTTTTTCTCGAAGCTAGAAGAAGATGGAGCTGTTAGGGCGCTTTTCTGGGTTGATGGGAGAACAAGGGCCTTGTATCCAAAGTAAAAAGATTGTGTGTTTTTCGACACCACATTCTGCACGAATCGCTACAACTTGCCCTTTACTCCGATTATTGGCATTAACAACCACACACATACTATTTGCTTGGGGTGCGCTTTGTTGCCTGATGAGACCATCGAAATTTTCAAGTGGGTCTTCCAGCAATGGATGTTGGCAATGAATAACGAGCATCCATTGAACATTATGACTGATCAAGACCAGGCAATGGCTACAACCATCTCAATGGTATTTCCAGATTCAACACACAGATGTTGCGAGTGGCACGTCTTCCGGGTTGCAGGGACAAAACTAGGAAAGATGCTGGGAAAGGATGAGCCTTTTGCTGAAGCATTCTATGGTTGCATCAATGATTCAGATACCGTTGAGGAGTTCGAAGAATGGTGGAAGCAGATGGCCGAGTTATTTGGTGTGGCTGATAAGAAACACCTCAAGAACATGTGGAACAGCAGAGAGATGTGAGCTCCTGTGTACTTTAGTAATAAGTTCTTCCCATTCACAGGAATAACCGGGCGGTCTGAGGGCCTGAATTCCTACTTTAAGACTTTAAATCATCATGTAGACTCGGTTTGGACATTTGTCCAGCAGTTTGTGCTTTGCCAAGAGCTAATGCTTGATCGTGAAGACAATGATGGCTTCATCAATGAAGTGACGAGACCGCCACTCTGGGACAAGTAAGTCCAAAGTCATGTAGCATTTTTTTTAGTTTTCCAGTACAGTGTGGTTGCAGCATTTCTTTGAAACATATGTAGCAATTCTTATTGATGTTGGAAGCTTTTTTGTTTGCAGTTACAACATTGAAAAGAAAGCTGCAGATATCTATACCAGAGAGGTATTTTCCAAGTTCCAAAAACTATTGGCTAAATCAACAGGCTATGGTCTGCAATATCAGCTGCAAGGGGATGTCATCTGGTTTCGCCTTGTTGCAAATTATTGCGTCAACCCAAAAGTGTAGACGGTGCCTGTTGCTCCTAAAGATCAGACATACATGTGCACCTGCAACATGTTTGAGATGTGTGGGCTGATCTACCCACATATCATCTGTGTCATGGTGCACCTGAACGTGCAAATGATACCTGCGACTTACATACTTCCAAGGTGGTCTTAGAGAGCAAGCGACCTTGCGCCTGAACAAGGCGGTGGGCATAGAGCTATGCATTTCAGCGTCCCCACGACAAACACCCTAAAGTTTAACTCTTTATGCCGGAAGTTTGGGAAACTCGCTTCTGATGCATGCTTCAATGATGAAGCTTATAGTTTTGTCTCTGGGCTAATTGATCAGGGAAGTGTTGGGGTTGCTACAATAAAAGCTAGAGCAACTGATGGGGTTGCAGGAGACAAAGAAGCCCAAGGTCATGCAGCAAATGAACAAGTCTCAGGTGGTCCAAGTACATGTCAGCAGGATCCACCCCCCGTAGGACTGCGGAACCCACCAAAGTCAGCAAAGAAGGGGGGGGGGCAAAGGAGAAAGAGAAGCACAGGAAGCCACTAATTGAGATTCAAGAAGATGAAATGAAGAAGAAAGCAAAGAAGGACGCGACAAAAACAAAGAAAGCTTCAAAGCCAAGGGAAAAGAAGACTCCATGAAAATATTGTGAAGATGAAGATCACAACGTGAAGGATTGCCAACTCCTTGCAGTTTTTCTTGCTATGAGTGCGAGAGTGAAAGCTCTGTGTGTCGAAACAATCCTTACACTTTAGGATATTTTTGTGAGGGAAAAATGATGAACTGCCTTGTAACACCCCATGGCTTATGATAAAAAGTTGTGTTGACTAGCTGTGAATGTTTGTTTTGTGGGATTGCAACATATTACTACATGTGTGGTTTGAAAAAAAAAGCAGAATGTTCCTTTTTACAAGAGTTGATTTAAAAAAATTCTTATTGTTATATGTTTGTGAGAGCTTACTTTTTGTAGTATGATGGTGCCAAAATTTGTAGATTTTTTTTAAAAAAGCAGAATGTGGGTTTTTCCTTATTTATTTTTAAAAAATAGTACTCAATGGTTGTTGTAACCACAACTTGATCCATGTTTAAAAAGAACATGTTTTAAGCTTTTGAAAAGCATGGTTGAAGCTTTTGAAAAACATGGTTGAATCTTTTTGGAAATATGGTTGAAGCTTTTAGGAAACATGTTTGAAGCTTTAAGAAAACATGTTTATAAGATTTCTAAAAAGCATGGTTGCAGCTTTTTGAAAACATGGTTCAAGCTTTTGTAAACAAGGTTGCAGCTTTTAGGAAACATGGTTGAAGCTTTTGAAAAACATGGTTGAAGATTTTGAAAAACATGGTTGAAACTTTTTCAAAATATGGTTGATACTTTTTCAAAATATGGTTGCAGCTTTTAGGAAACATGGTTGAAGCTTTTGAAAAGCATGGTTGAAACTTTTTCAAAATATGGTTGAAACTTTTAGGAAACATGGTTGAAGCTTTTGAAAAACATGGTTGAAGCTTTTTAAAACATGGTTGAAACTTTTTCAAAATATGGAATAAACTTTTTCAAAATATGGTTGCAGATTTTAGGAAACATGGTTGAAGCTTTTTGCAAACATGGTTGAAGCTTTTTAAAACATGGTTGAAGCAAAATAACAAGTTTGAAAAGGAAAAAGCCTTGAATGATTTAAAGTGTTGATTTAGCTGTACAACAAAAGTTGGGAAAGGAAGCTTATTTATATTATGCTTCCAGCAAAAATATTGTAGGGATGTAGCTAATTTGCAGGTAAAAATGTATATTTTGGCTCTGCAACAAATCTAACAGAAGGTTGTAGCTATTTCATGTGAGCTTCCAGCAATTTAAGTGTGTGACAAGAGTATCATTCACATATTATTTTTAAGAAAATATGTTTTGAGGGGAAAAATGCACAAAGATTCCCTTGAAACTTCGATGGATGAAGTTTGAAATATTTTCATATTTCAGAACCAACGAAACAAAAAACAATTGTCAATGCATGATCATGTTGGCAAACAGAAGAACGCATCCATTAAAAACATAAGTGCATCATCCAAATATCAAGTTATCATCAGTTTACATACCAAAAGGACACATATGTTTACTGGAGGTACCAGCAGTTTACATACGAACGCGCACTACTCTAATCCTATCAGAACGCTACCACCTTGGACATGATCTAGACCTAACGAAGAAACAAGCTTGTTCATCTTGAACCTTCCAGAAAATCAAGCCGCCAACTCATCCTTGAACGCCCGCTCCTTTGGGGCATTGTTCATTGGGTGACTGAAAAGGTTGTATGCCACATCCATGCGGTATCGTGCCATGTCTTCCTTAAAAAATGAATACAAAAAGTAAGCAAGTATGATACTAGTTATTCTTGTGTTGCATGAGTATTGAAAACAAAAAGTAAACAAGTATGATACTAGTTATTCTTGTGTTGCATGAGTGATGAATGCAAAAAGTAAGCAAGTATGATACTAGTTATTCTTGTGTTGCATGAGTATTGAAAACAAAAAGTAAACAAGTATGATACTAGTTATTCTTGTGTTGCATGAGTGATGAATGCAAAAATTTCACATCCATCCACCATAAAAAATTGATATGGATGTAGCAAAATTATGATATGGATGAAGCAAAAGAAGAATGTAGTTGTAGCACACTAGACATATGGATGTAGCAAAAAAGCCTAGTAGGTACAAACTTAAACCACATATGAAGCAAAAACAAAACATGGTATTCTTCTGTTGCATGAGTATTGAAAACAAAGAAAGTAGATTGTAACAAAATGACAAGACAAAAAAATTAAAAATGTGTACCTTCTTGAACTCTCTCATTAACTTCCCATCATAGTTCTCCACATATTTGAGCCCAAAAAAGCCACAATCACATCTGTGAGATAAAAAAAGTTCTCCATCATACTTCCCATGCGTAGTTGAAAAAACAAAATGTTGAAATGGAACACATGATTGAAGCAAAGTTCAAAAAGAAAACTCACAGGGTATCTTGCTTTGGGTAATCCTCTAGGTCAACACGGGCGAAGGATCCAACATTGACATTGAATTCGCTGCACTCGTGTGCGAGGGTTGCAAAGTTTGTGATCTAGCACCGAAAACACACACAAAAGTTTAAAAAATAAAATGAGGTGTGTAAAGATGGCAATATGGCATTTATGTAGATGAATCAGAAGGGTAAACAGAAAAAATAGAGAGCATGAGCCTACCAGGTTATTGGCTTGCTTCTTCAAAGGATATTGTTTTCCTTTTGAATGGATCGAGTCAAATACATTCCACTACTTGTGAAGCAAGTTTGCGCAAACAACTATCCAATGGCAATCATGAAAAATTGTGAAAAAGAGCTAGAAAAAAATAAAATAAAAGGCAAAAAGGTATCAGAACATGTAAAAAATGTTACAGCCGTGTCACATCATTGGTTCATATTTGAAAGTATTTTGTGGTGTGAAACAAAAGAAAGCTCTCGTGAAACTTACGAGGTCAAACTTTTGAACCTTGAACTTTGTCATAGCCATTTCAAACTCAGGCATGAGTTTTGCTGGTTGGAAGGTTGATGGGTCTTGTTTTAGTAGGATCTACATACAATAAAATGATTAGTGTGTGTTGCAACAAAAATGTGAAAGAAAGAAAGGAATGAAGCATTGCTTGTTTTTACAAAAACTTACCCCCGGGTGGACTGAGAAAATGTATTTCTTCAAATCCCTTTCTTTTGCTGCACGGGATGCGAGGTTGTTCATATCGATACATAGTGACATAACCTCATCATTCATATCCCCACGAGGCTTCAAGCATACAAGGAATTTCTTATATCCAATGAAAAATCCACCTAGCTTGATGAAAGGTGTCCTGTCACCATAGATGCAACCGAATGAATCATTTGTTTCGAGTAGAAAAAAATAAAAAATAGAAAGCAAAAACATATAGGGCTTAGGTAGCTCACACTTGTTCATTGGGTTGTGATTTCCTCAATGGTTTCCTATGCTTTACAAAATTCTCATACATTTCTGCAGCCTTATCGACCTTTTGCTTCTTTGCCTTGGTATTTTTTATGGCTGGAACTTTGGCCATCCTCTTCTTCCTAGTGTTCTTATCATGTGTGCTAGGGCCACAGCTTGCATGAACAAATTGGTCTTCTGTAGCGACCATCTTAGGAGCTGTAGCAAAAAAACAAAAATGAATGATTTTGCAAGAGATTGTACAAAAATAATTTGCTGGAACCACACAAATGTGAAAAAATGATATGGAGAAAAACAAAAAGAAATGATTCAAGAGGAAGGAAGCATACTTGGGCTGTCATCATCGTCTGAAATAGGAAACACGGGGATGTTTGCATAGATGGGGCTGACTGTGCTCTTCTTGATTGTAGGCTCATCCGTGGAATGCATCATCTCATAGTCTTCGGAGCCCTTTGGGAACAACTCACAGGATGGCTCGTCGTCCCAAATGCCGGCTGTCGCACTCCTGGGTGCATCATAGAAGAGTGGGGGCTGTGAGGTGAGGCGTTGCCTTTCATCTCGAAACTCACTCCTTGTTGCTCACGAGTTTACGCAGCCTCTGTTGCAACTTGTAGGTTCAATCCAGTGACTTCATCCTTGTTGATGCTAGGTGTTGTACCTTGAGCTTGAGCTTGAGCACCAATGATAGGTGCTTCAAAGGAAAAGTTGGGCTCATTGGTAGCTGTGATGGCATCTCCAACATCACGAAGGAGAGCGGCCATCCGGTTGCACTGCAATCCCTTTAAACATTGTCCAAACTTTCCTACTACACCATCCACCTCTGCTGCAAAAATACCCTTGTGCTTGTCATAGAGCATTTGAAACTGAGTTGGTACCTACAAGAAGGCAAGTGTCCAACATTTTAGTGACAAGTATATCCAGATTTTGAGAAGTATGGATGTAAAAAACACAAATGTGGGTGTAGCACATTAGAGGTATGGATGAAGCGAGAAACAAGTAGGTGTGCTGCTGTGTCACTATGTATCAAATAAACAGTGTGATTGTAGCAATTTACTGTCATGGATGAAGCATAAAAAACAAATGACCTATACCTCTAGGTAGCAAATTATTGATATGGATGTAGCAAAATTATGATATGTTTGAAGCAAAAACAGAATGTAGTTGTAGCATACTAGACATATGGATGTAGCAAAAAAGCCTAGTAGGTATGAACTTAAACCACATATGAAGCAAAAACAGAACATGGTTGTAGCACATCAGAATGAGGGATGCATCAAACAAAATATACACTTGCAACTGGGTATAGTAAATAATGCAAAGCCAAAGGTAAACAGGAAATGAATACAAAAGAAAAAGATAGTGTAGATAGGGAAACAATACCTTTAGATCTTGCATGCTAGGGAATGATCGATGCAGCCAATCGTTGAGCGATGATGATAGGTGTGGTTTAGCATCAACATTTTGTTGAGCCTCGTTTTATTGAGAGTCCTTTGCTTGAATGTCATCGCCTTGAATTTGGCTTCCTTGGCCACTAGTTCCTTGGCCACTAGGTGCTTCAGCACCAAGTCCCTACCCACTGGCTGCTTCAGCACCAACTTCCTGTCCCATGAGTTGTGCTGCATAGGGGGTGTTGCACAAACTCCGGATCTAGGAAAACAAAACATGAGGGGAAACAAATAAGAAGGCTGCCATAACCTAAATGGAAAAGCAAAGATTGCTACATGCAAATTCAGTGAGCAAAAAACAAGGGGGGTGTTAATACTCCATTGGCAAAGGAAAATACATAGGCGGGATGTAGCAAAATTACTTGGGTGTGTTTCCCGTAGAAAGGTTGGACAAGAGTGAGCTTGTTCTTGTCAACTTTATCCAACCAATCAAAATCCTTTTGGCAAACAAAGCGTATCCTCGGCACGGAATAATCAATGGCATGCTTATTTGGGAGGCCGGCCGGGATATCAATATGATCCATGTATATGATCTGCATAGAAGGGAAAAATGACATTAGCCAAAAAAACATAAATGTGAGCTACAGAAATGTACAAAAGGTTTCATGCAGCAAAGAAAAAGATCGAGGTATTTCATAATGTTGTGTTGCATACCGCTAACATGGGAAGGCATGAAGCGATCTGAAACTCTGCTGCTTTTTATGTATTTGCTTGCATCCTCTTCTTCTCTTGAAAGACTCCAACCTCCTCCATCACTTGTGCCAACAAGTGCTCATCCCAAGAGAATTCATGCACCAAAGACATATCTTCCAAGGAAGCTAGATACTCGAGATTGCCTGGGCACAAAACTATTGCCAACGCAAGGAGTTTCCAAGTCCTATTTATCATAACCACCTCCTCATCGTTGCAACTAGTGAGCAACTTGACAACATGGGCGATTGGAGCCCTGTTCCCCTCCTTGTAGATGCTGCGAAGATCATGTTCATCACTCTTCTTAAGAAGCTTCACAGGTCTATCACCAGATGGCACATTGAAAATTCTTTTCACCATGAGCTTGTTGAAGGTGATGGACTTGTTCTTGTGTTTGAACTTAGAGAGTATGTGATTCGTGTTCATCACAACAAACTCAATGAGCTCATCGGGCACCTTGAAAGACCGTATGTCCAACAAGTCTCCAAACGGTCCCTGCCTTATGATTCTCCATTTTTCTGGTGATACTTGCTTCCCAATCTCAGCCAACCTTTTTGAGTTAAACCTTGACTTAAAGACACATATATTGCCTTTCTTCTTGATCTTCTCCTTAACCTTCTTGCTCCCCTCATTCTCACCAGAGGTGCCTGCAACATATGCGAAAAGGAAAAAAACAAGTCAATAAAACCCTAAAACTGCATCATCAGTAGCTAGCAAAAAAACATACATGAACACCTAAAAAAATCTGTATGGAACACCTACAAAAAAATCGGATTTTTAGTTAAACATACATAAACTTGCTAAGGGGTCATGAATGTACATATTTGTATGCAACACATAGGGATTAAACAGTACGTTTAGGTGACCGACAGCCAATTAGCATCACCAGGCACAACACCTGTTGTGTTCCAGTTATTTAGGGAAGGAACCCTGTTGTGTTCAATAGATGCAAGCAAACACCAACAGACCAATCATCAGTAAGAAGTGATTGACTTGTAGGCTTATTAACTAAAATACTGCATAAGGCTAGGTATGCAGGGCTATTTGATATTAATAACATCAATAGTAGCGCGTTGATGCCGATGGTGCTCAGTTATCAGATGTATAGATGTACCAACTAGACTGTATATATCTATATTCAGCACATACATCAACATAGCCCATTGGAAGAAGGGAAACAGAACATTTAGCATTACTAAATTGTAATTTCTGAACAAATTAAATGATAACCTTATTTAAATTCTGGAATTTAAAGAAATAGGCAATGAAATTCTCCTAGTTGAGAAGATAGTCATCTTGTAGGGCATTGAATTGACCCATGCTCAAGCTCAAAATAGCTTAGCAGTTTAAAAAACAAGGTACTAGAAATTCAGTAGATTGCAAGGAATACAAACTTCCAGGCAAGAGGTCAGGTCACCACTTGATCTTGGCACCAACCAGATCAGGCAATTAGCTACTATATTAAAAAACTACTAAGAATTTTTGAATGAGTTCTCAAGATTTATCCGCCGCATACACAGTTGGCCCCAAAATCGGAAAATTAGCTTCCACCGCTTGACGAACAGGGAATTAATGATCTGGTACTAGAAATAGATCATTTGAAATACTATAGGGCAACAAAAAGTAGTTGCCAAATGCTTTGGCATCACAAACCCTAAAATCGTGGAAGAACAGATCCCTCACAAACCCTAGGTCCTAGATCCTCTGCTTCAATCTGACAAAATCGTGGAAGAACAGATCCCTCACAAACCATAGGCCCTAAATCCTCTTATTCAACCCATGACCACAACCTGACAAATGCATGCCGCATCATCTACCCCCCCTGCTGAGACAGCCGGTAGGAAACCATGACCACGCACCACATCACCAGATCGCTAAGGGGTGGAGCAAGGACAGATGCAGGGAGAAAAGCACGGGCGCAGGCGGAAAAATTACCTGCCGAAGGATCCATTAGACACAGGGGAAGGGAGATCCGTCTGATGATCCACAAGTATAGGGGATCGCAACAGTTTTTGAGGGTAGAGTATTCAACCCAAATTTATTGATTCGACACAAGGGGAGCCAAAAAATATTCTCAAGTATTAGCAGCTGAGTTGTCAATTCAACCACACCTAGATAACTTAATATCTACAACAAGGTATTTAGTAGCAAACTAATATGATAGTAGTGGTAACAGGGGCAAAAGGTAATGGTAGCAAAAGTAATAATTTTGGTGTTTTATAGTGATGCTAACAATAGCAACAGAAAAGTTAATAAGTGAAGAACAATATATGGAAAGCTCGTAGGCATTGGATCGGTGATGGAGAATTATGCCGGATGTGGTTCATCATGTAACAGTCATAACATAAGGTGACACAGAACTAGCTCCAATTCATCAATGTAATGTAGGCATGTATTCTGAATATAGTCATACGTGCTTATGGAAAAGAACTTGCATGACATCTTTTGTCCTACCCTCCCGTGGCAGCGGGGTCCTAGCGGAAACTAAGGGATATTAAGGCCTCCTTTTAATAGAGTACCAGACCAAAGCCTTAACACATGGTGAATACATGAACTCCTCAAACTATGGTCATCACCGGGAGTGGTCCCGATTATTGTCACTTTGGGGTTGCCGGATCATAACACATAGTAGGTGACTATAGACTTGCAAGATAGGATCAAGAACTCACATATATTCATGAAAACATAATAGGTTGAGATCTGAAATCATGGCACTCGGGCCCTAATGACAAGCATTAAGCATATTGAAGTCATAGAACATCAATCTCAGAACATAGGGGATACTAGCGATCAAACCCTAACAAAACTAACTCGATTACATGATAAATCTCATCCAACCCATCACCGTCCAGCAAGCCTATGATGGAATTACTCACGCACGGCGGTGAGCATCATGAAATTGGTGATGGAGGATGGTTGATGATGACGACAGCGACGGATTCTCCTCTCCGGAGCCCCGAACGGACTCCAGATCAGCCCTCCCAAGAGAGTTTAGGGCTTGGCGACAGCTTCATATCATAAAATGCGATGAATCCTTCTCCTTGATTTTTTTCTCCCGAACATGAATATATGGAGTTGGAGTTCAGGTCGGTGGAGCACCAGGGGGCCCACGAGGCAGGGGGCGCGCCCCCCACCCTTGTGGCTAGGGTGTGGGCCCCTGGCTTTGATTCTTTCACCAGTATTTTTTATTATTTCCAAAAATAAGTTCCGTGGAGTTTCAGGTCATTCCGAGAACTTTTGTTTCTGCACATAAATAACACCATAGCAATTCTGCTAAAAACAGCGTCAGTCCGGGTTAGTTCCATTCAAATCATGCAAGTTAGAGTCCAAAACAAGGGCAAAAGTGTTTGGAAAAGTAGATACGACGGAGACGTATCAACTCCCCCAAGCTTAAACCTTTGCTTGTCCTCAAGCAATTCAGTTGATAAACTGAAAGTGATAAAGAAAAACTTTTACAAACTCTGTTTGCTCTTGTTGTTGTAAATATGTAAAGCCAGCATTCAAGTTTTTAGCAAAGATTATGAACTAACCATATTCACAATAACTCTTAGGTCTCATGTTTACTCATATCAATGGCATAATCAACTAGCGAGCAATAATAATAAATCTCGGATGACAACACTTTCTCAAAACAATCATAATATGATATAACAAGATGGTATCTCGCTAGCCCTTTCTGAGACCGTAAAACATAAATGCAGAGCACCTTTAAAGATCAAGGACCGACTAGACATTGTAATTCATGGTGAAAGAGATCTAGTCAAGTCATACTCAATGTAAACTAACAGTAATGAATGCAAATGACAGCGGTGCTCTCCAACTGGTGCTTTTCAATAAGAGGATGATGACTCAACATAAAAGTAAATAGATAGGCCCTTCGCAGAGGGAAGCAGGGATTTGTAGAGGTGCCAGAGCTCGATTTTGAAATAGATATGAATAATATTTTGAGCGGCATACTTTCATTGTCAACATAACAACCAAGAGATGGCGATATCTTCCATGGTACACACATTATAGGCGGTTCCTAAACAGAATGGTAAAGTTTATACTCCCCCTCCACCAACAAGCATCAATCCATGGCTTGCTCAAAACAACGAGTGCCTCCAACTAACAACAGTCCCAGGGGAGTTTTGTTTGCAATTATTTTGATTTGATTTGCATAAAGCATGGGACTGGGCATCCCGGTGACCAGCCATTTTCTCGTGAGTGAGGAGCGGAGTCCACTCCTATTGAGAATAACCCGCCTAACATGGAAGATACAGACAACCCTAGTTGATACATGAGCTATACGAGCATACAAAACAGAATGTTTATTTGAAGGTTTAGAGTTTGGCACATACAAATTTACTTGGAACGGTAGGTAAATACCGCATATAGGTAGGTATGGTGGACTCATATGGAATAACTTTGGGGTTTATGGAATTGGATGCACAAGCAGTATTCCGGCTTAGTACAGGTGAAGGCTAGAAAAACACTGGGAAGCGACCAGCTAGAGAGCGACAACAATCATGAACATGCATTAAAATTAATCAACACCGAATGCAAGCATGAGTAGGATATAATGCACCATGAACATAAATATCGTAGAGGCTATGTTGACTTTGTTTCAACTACATGCGTGAACATGTGCCAAGTAAAGCCACTCGAATCGTTCAAAAGAGGATACCACCCTATCATACCACATCACAACCATTTTAATAGCATGTTGGCACGCAAGGTAAACCATTATAAGCTCCTAGCTAATTAAGCATGGCATAAGCAACTATAATCTCTAATTGTCATTGCAAACATGTTTATTCATAATAGGCTGAATCAGGAATGATGAACTAATCATATTTACAAAAACAAGAGAGGTCGAGTTCATACCAGCTTCTCTCATCTCAATCAGTCCATCATATATCGTCATAATTGCCTTTCACTTGCACGACCGAACGATGTGAATAATAGTAATAGTGCACGTGCATTGGACTAAACTGGAATCTGCAAGCATTCAATGACCAGGAGAAGACAAGGCAATATGGGCTCTTTTGTCAGATCAACAATAATGCATATAAGAGCCACTTTAACAATTTAATTATGGTCTTCTTCTATCGACCCCAAAGAAAACAAAAGAAATAAAACTATTTACATGGGAAATCTCCCAACAAGAAAAAGAAGAACATGAAATCTTTTTGGGTTTTCTTTTTAATTACTACTACAAGCATGGAAATTAAAACTAGCTAAAATCTACAACTAATTTTTTTGGTTTTTCTTAAGGTTTATTTCAAACACACAAAAAGAAAGCATAAAAAAGAAATAAACTAGCATGGATATTACAATGAAAAAGTATGAGCACCGACATCTAGCAATGAGTGTTTGAACATGAATGTAACGTTGGTGAGAAATACGTACTCCCCCAAGCTTAGGCTTTTGGCCTAAGTTGGTCTATTGCCACGGATGGCCTGGCGGATATCCAAAGTTGTAACTGGGGTCGTACTGTGATGGATACTCAGATTGCCACTGGCTGGCAATCACCTCCGGATCCCACTGGTAATTAGACTGTCGTGGATGATCAAATTGTGGTTCCGACTCTGGCTCTGCAGCTGATGTAGGGTTCCGGTAGGCGTGAATGGCCTCCAATGGAACAAGGTACTTGCCTGCAGATAAATCAAACAAGGAAGGAGCAGGCAGGGTAATAGTCTTAGGATGATGTTTATCAAAGAACAATTTGTATTTAAGCTCCCTTTCCCTATTATTTACAATAAAATCACGCGCTACCATACTCTTATAATCTAAATAAACAGTAGGCAGCAATTTTTCTTCCTTTTCATTGTGCCTAATAGGTATGTTATAGTATGCAGCAAGGCGTGAAGCATAGACACCTCCAAAGATGGGGCCCTTTGTATGGTTCAGACTTAACCGTTTGTCAATAATACCGCCCATACTAATAGATTCGTCATGGAATAAACCATGGAACAAAATAATAATATCAGGAACACTAAGGTTTTCACAGTTTCCGCGACCAATTAAGCAACGACTAGCAAATATTGCAAAGTAGCGTAAAATAGGAAAATGTATGCTAGTGATTCTTGCATCGGAAACTTTCCTAGTTTCCCCTACAGTAATAGTGTCAATAAACCCATCCACATCTCTACGACGCGGTTCCTCTAAGCTACCCTCGAAAGGTATTTTGCAAACCCTGCAAAATTCATGAAGTGACATCTCCTTATGCTCATCATATAAATAAAATTCCACCGTAGGTGGTGAGCTCCTAGCATGGAAATGAAAGTTTTGCACAAAGATATTGGTGAGTAAGAGATATTGTTCGCGTTGGTCATGGAGGAAGGCGGTGAGGCCTGCATTCTCAGCTAATTCATAGAAATCATCATAAATCCCGGCTGCTCTCAAGAAATCATCACAAGGCCATTCACACGGCCGGACCCCCGCGGTGCGAGGCAGATTATATTTGGGCCTCTTAGCTTCTTCACTTTGCTTTTCCTCCGAGCTTTGTCTCGACGAGCCCCTCAAAAATCTCTTCAACTTTTTTTGAAAATTTCTGAAATTTTAGTAACTTCAAAATAAAAGTGAACCAAACTCAACAGTGCCTAGAGGCAATATCATGCATCAAAACTACTTTTGACCATATAAATTTGACATGCAAGCTCAAGAACATGGTCACCTAGGCAGCACAAATTTGCAATGAATAAAGCACTAGAACAAAAACTAATTGGATCAATGGAGGAGTCACATACCAAGGAACAATCCCCCCAAAGCAGTTTTGTGAGAGGTGCTTTGAGCAAGGAGATCGAAAATCGCAGCAAAATGAGCTAGAACTCGTGCTTGAGCTGGCTGGTGATTTTTTTGGGAGGAAGAAGAAGTGTGTGGGTACATGAATAAGTGGAGGGGGGCAACTGTGGGCCCACGAGGCAGGGGGGCGCGCCCTCCACCCTCGTGGCTAGGTGCTTGCTCCCCCTGCTGTGTTCTCAGTGCCAGATATTCTCAAATATTCCATAAAAACATATTTAAATTTCAGGGCATGTGGAGAACTTTTATTTTTGGGGTATTTTTATATTGCATGGATAAATCAGAAAACAGACAGAAAAAAAACTATTTTTACTTTATTTGAACTAAATAACAGAAAGTAAAAGGAGGTTATAGAATGTTGTGCTTTCTAACTTCATCCATCTCATGCTCATCAAAAGGAATCCATTAACAAGGTTGATCAAGTCTTGTTAACAAACTCATTTCGAGTAACATGAAACCGGAGAAATTTCGAATAACACTATGTTACCTCAACGGGGATATGCACATCCCCAATAATAAGAATATCATATTTCTTCTTGACAGTAGGTAGAGGAAATTCAAAACCTCCAAAAATAATCGATGGAATTTTCCAATAGAGTTTATGCTATGAACTTGAGGTTGTTTCCTCGGAAAGTTTACCGTATGCTCATTGCCATTAACATGAAAAGTGGCATTGGCTTTGTTGCAATCAATAACAGCCCCTACAGTATTCAAAAAGGGTCTTCCAAGAATAATAGACATACTATCGTCCTCGGGAATATCAAGAATAACAAAGTCCATTAAAATAGTAACATTTGCAACTACAATAGGCACATCCTCACAAATACCGACAGGTATAGCAGTTGATTTATGAGCCATTTGCAAAGATATTTCAGTAGGTGTCAACTTATTCAAGTCAAGTCTACGATGTAAAGAGAGAGGCATAACACTAACACCGGCTCCAAGATCACATAAAGCAGTTCTAACATAATTTCTTTTAATGGAGCATGGTATAGTGGGTACTCCTGGATCTCCAAGTTTCTTTGGTATTCCACCCTTAAAAGTGTAATTAGCAAGCATGGTGGAAAGTTCAGCTTCCGGTATCTTTCTTTTATTAGTGACAATATCTTTCATATACTTAGCATAAGGATTCATTTTGAGCATATCAGTCAAACGCATATGCAAGAAGATAGGTCTAATCATTTCAGCAAAGCGCTCAAAATCCTCATCATCCTTTTTCTTGGATGGTTTGGGAGGAAAAGGCATGGGTTTCTGAACCCATGGTTCTCTTTCTTTACCATGTTTCGTAGCAACAAAGTCTCTCTTATCATAACGTTGATTCTTTGATTGTGGGTTATCAAGATCAACAGCAGGTTCAATTTCTACATCATAATCATTGCTAGGTTGAGCATCATCATGAACATTATTATTAACATTATCACTAGTTTAATGTTCATTACCAGATTTTGTTCCAGCATCAGAAATAGAAATATCATTGGGATTCTTAGGTGGTTCAGCAATAGGTTCACTAGAAGCCTGCAAAGTCCTATCATTTTTCTTTTTTCTTCCTTTTAGAAGGACTAGGTGCATCTATATTATTTCTCTGAGAATCTTGCTCAATTCTCTTAGGGTGGCCTTCAGGCTACAAAGGTTCCTGAGTCATTTTACCACCTCTACTCATAACTCTAACAACATTATCATTTTTCTTACTATTTAATTCATTGAGCAAATCATTCTGAGCTTTAAGTACTTGTTCTACTTGAGTGGTAACCATAGAAGCATGTTTACTAATGAGTTTAAGTTCACCTTTAACTCTAGACATATAATCATCGAAGTGTTCTATCATATAAGCATTTTGTTTCAATTGTCTACCAAAATAATCATTGAAGTCTTCTTGCTTAACGATAAAGTGATCAAACTCATCCAAACATTGGCTAGCAAACTTAGTAAGAGGGATTTCAGCTTTATCATATCTATAGAGAGAAATTACCTTTACTCCCCGTGTCGGGTTATCAAGACCATGTGTTTCTTCAATAGGTGACGGATTAAAACCATATATTTCTTCAATAGGCGGTGAATTAAGACCATGTATTTCTTCAATAGGAGGTAAATTCTTAACATCTTCAGCTTTAATACCCTTTTCTTTCATGGATTTCTTTGCCTCTTGCATATCTTTAGGACTGAGAAATAGATCACCCCTTTTCTTCGGAGTTGGTTTAGGAATAGGCTCAGGAGTTGGCCCTGGAGGTGTCCAATTATTTTCTTTTGTCCACATATTATTCAATAGAATTTCAGCTTCATCCGGTGTTCTTTCCCTGAAAGCAGAACCAACACAACTATATATGGAAGCATCGGTTAGTCCATTATAAAAGATACCAAGTATTTCATTTTCTTAAGAGGATGATCGGGTAAAGCATTAAGTAATTGGAGAAGCCTCCCCCAAGCTTGTGGGAGACTCTCTTCTTCAATTTGCACAAAATTATATATATCCCTTAAGGCAGCTTGTTTCTTACGAGCAGGGAAATATTTAGCAGAGAAGTAATAAATCATATCCTGGGGACTACGCGCACAACCAGGATCAAGAGAATTAAACCATATCTTAGCATCACCCTTTAATGAGAACGGAAATATTTTAAGGATATAGAAGTAGCGAGTTCTCTCATCATTAGTGAACAGGGTGGCTATATCATTTAATTTAGTAAGATGTGCCACAACAGTTTTGGATTAGCCATAAAAAGGATCAGATTCAACCAAAGTAATTATATCAGGATCAATATAGAATTCATAATCCTTATCACTAACAAAGATAGGTGAAGTAGCATAAGCAGGATCATATTTCATTCTAGCATTCAGAGTTTTTTGTTTAAGCTTAGCTAATAATTTCTTAAGATCACTTCTATCATTGCATGCAAGAAAGTCTCTTTTAGTTTCTTCATCCATAACATAGCCCTCAGGCACAATAGGCAATTCATATTTATTAGGAGAGCCTTCATCATCACTTTCATCAATATTACCAGTTTCAATAATTTCATTGTCTCTAGCCCTAACAAGTTGTTCATCAAGAAATTCACCAAGTGGCACAGTAGTATCGAGCATAGAAGTAGTTTCATCATAAGCATCATGCATAGCAGAAGTGGCATCATCAATAATATGCGACATATCAGAATTAATAGCAGAAGCAGGTTTAGGTGTCGCAAGCTTACTCAAAATAGAAGGTGAATCAAGTGCAGAGCTAGATGGCAGTTCCTTACCTTCCCTCGTAGTTGAGGGATAAATTTTTGTTTTCGCGTCTTTCAAGTTCTTCATAGTGACCGGCAGATATAAATCCCAAGTGACTCAAAGAATAGAGCTATGCTACCTGGCAATGGCGCCATAAAATAGTCTTGATAACCCACAAGTATAGGGGATCGCAACAGTTTTCAAGGGTAGAGTATTCAACCCAAATTTATTGATTCGACACAAGGGGAACCAAAGAATATTCTCAAGTATTAGCAGCTGAGTTGTCAATTCAACCACACCTGGATAACTTAATATCTGCAGCAAGGTATTTAGTAGCAAAGTAATATGATAGTAGTGGTAACGGTGGCAAAAGGTAACGGTAGCAAAAGTAATATTTTTGGTGTTTTATAGTGATGACAACAATAGCAACGGAAAAGTAAATAAGCGAAGAACAATATATGGAAAGCTCATAGGCATTGGATCGGTGATGGAGAATTATGCCAGATGTGGTTCATCATGTAACAGTCATAACATAAGGTGACACAGAACTAGCTCCAATTCATCAATGTAATGTAGGCATGTATTCTGAATATAGTCATACATGCTTATGGAAAAGAACTTGCATGACATCTTTTGTCCTACCCTCCCGTGGCAGCGGGGTCCTAGCGGAAACTAATGGATATTAAGGCCTCCTTTTAATAGAGTACCGGACCAAAGCATTAACACATGGTGAATACATGAACTCCTCAAACTATGGTCATCACTGGGAGTGGTCCCGATTATTGTCACTTTGGGGTTGCCGGATCATAACACATAGTAGGTGACTATAGACTTGCAAGATAGGATCAAGAACTCACATATATTCATGAAAACATAATAGGTTCAGATCTGAAATCATGGCACTCGGGCCCTAGTGACAAGCATTAAGCATAGCAAAGTCATAGCAACATCAATCTCAGAACATAGGGGATACTAGGGATCAAACCCTAACAAAACTAACTGGATTACATGATAAATGTCATCCAACCCTTCACCGTCCAGCACACCTAAAATGGAATTACTCACACACGGCAGTGAGCATCATGAAATTGGTGATGGAGGGTGGTTGATGATGACGACGGCGACGGATTCCCCTCTCCGGAGCCCCGAACGGACTCCAGATAAGCCCTCCCGAGAGAGTTTAGGGCTTGGCGGCAGCTTCGTATCATAAATGTGATGAATCCTTCTCCTTGATTTTTTTCTCCCCGAACACAAATATATGGAGTTGGAGTTGAGGTCGGTGGAGCACCAGCGGGCCCATGAGGCAGGGGGCACGCCCAGGGGGCAGGCATGCCCCCACCCTCGTGGCTAGGGTGTGGGCCCCCTGTCCTTGATTCTTTCGCCAGTATTTTTTATTATTTCCAAAAATAAGTTCCGTGGAGTTTCAGGTCATTCCGAGAACTTTTGTTTCTGCACATAAATAACACCATGGCAATTCTGCTGAAAACAGCATCAGTCCGGGTTAGTTCCATTCAAATCATGCAAGTTAGAGTCCAAGACAAGGAAAAAAGTGTTTGGAAAAGTAGATACAAGGGAGACGTATCACCGTCCTAGGGCCAGTGCTCCAGATCTCAGGCACCGCCGACGCCATCGCCCCTCCGGTCGCCGAAAGCTGCTGCCCCTCTATTCCCCTCTCTCAGTGACGCGAAATGACCCCCTCGCGACCCCTTCGTGAATGGTTGCAACAAAAACTGATGGAGCAACTAATTGGATTGAGGCCAGACACATGGCACAACATCTATCCTTGGATCTAAAGAGATCCAAAGCGCAAAGCGAGTCCAACGGAATGGTTCGGCCGGCGCCCCAGCCAGAAACGATTCCCATAAAAAAATGGCTCCTCCTAATGGATTTCTGACATCTCAGTCCCATGCAATTGTCAACGTAGTCAATAAACGATAGAATTGCACAACGAGCGGCTGACACCAGGGACCCAGCAGCTCGCCCAGTTATTTTTGTTTTGGGTTAATTTGATAAATGCCACTCCAAATCTGGTGTTTCCGAGAAATGCCACTGCAATTTCCAAAGTTTGAAAAATGCCATTTCATGCCATTTCCAGTGGCATTTTTCGAAGTGTGGAGTGGCATTTTTCAAAGTTTGCAAATTGCAGTGGCGTTTTCCAAAGTTTGCAAAAATTGCAGTGGAATTTTTCAAAGTTTAGAAATTGCAGTGGCATTTTTATGAATTGCGATAATTGGAGTGACATTTATCTAATTTGTTTTTGAGATGGAAGCAGGGTGTCACTGGGTTGTGCGGGGTACTCTGGCCTGTCTAGACAGCCTTCTCTTTTATGTTTACCACAGACCAGCCCAGTAGTTCTTTTCTTCTCTGAAAATGGCTAGCCCATTTTTTTTTGTGATTTGCCAAGTAAGTCGCTTTGTCAGGCCCGTTGGGCTGCAAATCTTTCAAGAATAGGAGAGCTTCATTCGGCTGGCCGAGAAAATGGCCTATTAGTAAGGAGAAGTGGGTTGTACATTTTTAAAACACATCAAACCGACAATTATTTCAAATTTCTTTTTTTCATTTCGAGATTTTAAATTGCATTGATTTTTATGCATGGACAATTTGTTGGATTTTATATTGATATACATTTAATTTTAAAATCAGTTTGAACGTGACTCAAAATTTTGGGATTAAAAACAGTTCGGACCGCACCGAAATATGCAAAATTTCGTATAATTTTTTAACCGTGGCCACAATATGGGCTGTAATGCTAACAAAAAGAATATGGGCTCCAAAAAATCTTAAGTATTAGCAAATGGGCTGTAAATTATTAGAAATAATGGCAGATGTTCCGTATGCTGTTTTCCACAAATTTGAGGCTTTGCTAAAAAAAAAAGGTTGACGCACAAGCAGTGACTGTTGGATGTCCATCCAACGGCAATCGTGCTTCTTCAATCTCTGTTCTTCTTGCTCCAGCCGCTCAAACAAGCGCCGGCGGGACTGCCTCCTCCCTCCTCCTCGCAGCCGGCTGTGCTGTCGCGCAGGCCTCACCGCCCCATCGTACTCCCATCGCTGGCCTAGCCATCCCTCTACTCACCCACACTGCTGTTATTCTCCGGCGATGGCAGATGAACCAGTAAACCCTCGTACAGTCGTACTCCCCTCCGCGTGGGAAAAAACTGTCGAGTCTTCCTTGGCTCTGTGTCATTCCCTTCCTAGGCCTGGCCGTCGTCCACCGCCCTGGTGCTCTCGGCACGGCCTGGTCAACATGGTCAACGACCGACATGCATCTGAAGTGGACTGTACGTGTAGAGGCTGACAGCTGGGTCCACGGCCGCACACAAGGAAATGCCTCCTTATTACGCGCAAAATAATGATTCCTCCACCTGACATCTGGGACCCACCGAAAGGGCCTCTGTATTCCGCGAAAAAAATGTTACCGCCGCTGACAGCTCAGACCCACCAGCTATATCTTCGCACGCAAGGAAGTGCCTCCTTATTACGCACAAAAAAATGAATACTCCCCCAGCTAGCTGGGACCCAGTATAGTGGGAGGCTGACTTGTGGGCCTTCTAAGTTGACGGGGACGGAGGGCTTTGTCAACTTAGTCAATATGCACAATTCTAGCTCCAGTGACCATATGATGTCCATCCAACGACCGTAGTGCTTCTTCAACCTCTTGTCTTCTTGCTCCAGCCGCCCAAACCAGCGCCGGTCGTGCCTCGTGCTCCTGCCTCCCATGGCCGGCTGTGATGCCGTGGAGGCTTCACCGCCCCTACTACTCCCACCGCTGGCCAGGCCATCCCTCTACTCACCCACAGCCCTTGTTATTCTATGGCGATGGCAGCCTCACACCGCAGCGAACCAGTGAACCCTCATACACCTCTACGCATGGGAATCCACTGTCGCGTCTTCCCCGGCTCCACGTCGTCCCCTTCCTAGGCCTCGCCGTCGTCCACCGCCCTGGTGCTCTCGACGCGGCATGGTCAACGTGGTCAAGGAACGGCTTCCATCGGACATGGACTGTACATGGAGAGGCTGACAGCTGGGTCCACGGCCGCAGCAAGGAAGTGCCTCCTTATTACGCGGAAAATAATGATTCCTCCACCTGACAGCAAGGACCCATCGGACGGGAAACCATATTTCGCGAAAAAAACGTTTCCCCCTTGACTGCTGGGACCTACCAGCTACATCTTCGCACGCAAGGAAGTGCGTCCAGGCAAAAAACAACCGATTCGGCCCCTGACTGCTGGGACCCACCATCTACATCTTCGCACGCAAGGAAGTGCCTGACAGTCGGGACCCACCTGGTCGAAGCGTACGTAGCGTTGTCATTCTGGTCGCGAACGTGTACATACATACTGGTCGATGTAGATGCGCGCACACACGTACGTACAATGGCCAGTGTGCAAGAAATAAAATATGGCCACGTACGTACATACGGGCGGGGTCTCGAGCGCCTACTCCCGCATACGTATGGCCAGGGCTCGTGTACATGGCTGGGTCAGAACGGAGAAACTGCGTCATCGTCGTGTTCATGGGGAGGCAACGGAATGCCTCGTGTTCATCAGGAGGCAACGGAATGCGTGGGAGCCAACTGGCTTGGACGGAACAACCGATGGAAACGAGGACTGGCGTACCGCACAACGGAGGAAACGGCCTTGTGTTCGACCGGCCATGTTCGAAACGGGATCCTGTTCATCGGGAGGGGTCTGGCGTACCGCAAAATGGAGGAAATGGACCTCCTACGGTCGAAATGGGGTCCTGTTGATCGGGAGGGGTGTGGCATACTGCAAAACAGAGGAAACGGACTTGTGTTGGAGCGCTA
>NC_041386.1:188402559-188427527 GCF_002162155.2 Triticum dicoccoides | reverse complement strand
CTGTTCATCCAGAGGCAGCATCGACCAGCTTCAGTTAGCAGCAGTAGCGAAGGAATCACTCGGGTTCAGTAACGTAGCTAGTGCAATCGCTCGGGTTCAGTTAGAGTGCAACGCCTCGCTCGGGTTCAGTTAGAGCCCAACGCCTCGTACACACACGCGTATGTGTATGAGAGAAACGCGCATTGCTCGGCCCCTGACCACCCACCGTAACCAGGAACTCCCCGAAATTTTCCTCGGCCTCGCTTCTACCACGGTTTTTTCTGTCATGGACGGCCCAAAGAATGTCTTGCAGCTGCGTCTCTGGCCCGCCCAGGACGAAAAGCCCATTTTCTGTCATGATTTTTTGTCAAAGAAGTTGGAGCCCACCACATCTATGATTATACCGGGTTTTGTCACAATTATCATCATAGAAGTGTCATAAGTATGACAGAAAAAAATTTCGTTCGGCCAAAAATGT
Source organism: Triticum dicoccoides (assembly GCF_002162155.2). Lineage (NCBI taxonomy): Eukaryota > Viridiplantae > Streptophyta > Magnoliopsida > Poales > Poaceae > Triticum > Triticum dicoccoides. The sequence goes on along the minus strand of NC_041386.1, from coordinate 188,427,070 downwards.
CATGGATGTGTCTTTTTTGTAGTGGGAGGAGGAAGAGGAGGAAGAAAGCAACTTCCCCCTCCCCGAGGGGGAGAAGAGGGCGGCCTCCACAGATCTGGAGGCAGAGGCGTCCAAGAAGGGAAAGGCTTCCCTCGCGTATAGCTCCGCGTGGGACGTCGATAGCAGCCCAGAGTGGCGCCCTCGAGACAAGCCCCTGGCCGAATCGTGAGCATCCGAAGACCCCGAAGTATTCATACATCCTCCTTTTCACCTCATAATTCTAACATATTGAATCATGCATTTGCAGTCCGACTCGTTCTTCCCTCGAGCAATCCTCGTCTACGGGGAACTTGCTGGATCAGAAGGTGATGGACAGCGGGTCCCTTCACATGGCTTCCTCTCCTAAGGCTACGGACGACGCCGAGGTGTTGTTTAGAAGGACCCCCGGGTAGGGAGAGATGCAGGAGGTCATCAAGACGATGCTAGAGGGTGAGACCCGACCGTCGAACACATGGGGGGGTAGATCCCCATGGAGACCAGCGGTGGGGGCTATGTCCAATTCGCCCCCTACCGAATGCGGTCCTAGAGACCTATACGGCTCCGGAATCCGGCCCGCAGTCTCCTTCATTGGAAGGAGGTATGCCTATTCCACCGGTGACCTCTGCCCAACTAGAAGAGCCGGATACTCTACTGGAGGCGCTGCGAAGCGCTTCCATCATGGAGGAACACCATACCCTCATGGGTGCGGTGATTGAGAAGATTCAGTCCGCGAAGAGCGGGCTGACCGAAGCCTATGCGAGCCTTCTAACAGGCTTTGAGGTAAGTGCGGTATTTATGTAAAAAGAAAGTTACAATATAGACAATAGCCCCTGAGACTCTGTTCGGTGTATGGAAAAAACCGAATAGAGGATCAAATAGCTATTCACAGGAAGCTAATCATACATGTCTTTGTGAATAAGCAGGCGTCGCTACTGGCCACGACTTCTCATGCTGCTGAAGTCTCCAGATTGAAGTGGAAGCTAGAATGGACCGAGGAAGAGCTCGGCTGTGCGAAAAACCAGCTGGAGAATACCAAAGGTATGCAATGATATTGTGTATGTCTGTAAGTGGTGAATAATGTGAGCTGATCACAGTGCCATGACATTTATTAGGGTCGGCGACTAAGGAAGAGGCCCTCAAAAAGGCACTGGATGAGGCCGAGGAGAGAGCGGTAAATGAAAAAGCCGCCCGAGAAAAGCATGAGGCCAGGGTTAGTGAGGTCCAGCAGGACATCCAGGACGCAGTGAAGAAATGCGAGTCCTTGGAGCGCCATAATGCGGACCAAGAGTCCAAACTCGCTAAGGCCTGCCAAAGCACACAAGAGGCCCGAGCTGAAGGCCAAGGCACCCTCCGGGAGATCCAGGAGGCCAAGAAGATCGCGGCGGGTAAGGCTTTCATTATGCAAAGCAAGTATATGAGCCCGAGGTATCTCTTACTGACTCGGATTTGGAGTTCTCCAGGGGCATTTACGGATTGGCCGCGCAGTGTTTCTGACGCTGCAGAATTCTTCCGGGCTGAAGAGGGGAGCTCAACGGAGAAGCTGTTCTAGTCGCAATACCTTGCACCAGAACATCCGGTGCCCTTTAGCGACCAGCTAAAACAGTTGGTCGAGCTGCATAGGGTGGCCGAATTAGCCATGAAGGATTTAATAATCCGGCTGTGGCCTGCAAAAGCTATACCTGGAACCTACTTTGGCCTCATGAAGCGGTTGGTCAATGCCTGCCCGCGGCTTGATGCTATTAAGCGATCGGTCTGCATAGAAGGTGCCCGGATGGCCTTCGGCCGTGTGAAGATACAATGGGCGAAGATGGATGCCGTCAAGCTCGCGACCGAAGGACTGCCTGCGAGCAAGGAGCACCGCACGCCCGAGCGGTATTTTGAAGATGTTCTGAAGGGATCCCGCATTGTGGCGGAGCAATGTGCCAAGGACATAATTTTCGAATGAATACATTCATGTAATCCCACCCTGTGTAATGAAGACAAGGCTTGGTATGCAATATAATGCTTTGCTGTTTTGTTTATTTACAATTTTATCTCCTGTGCGACCGTTTTCACCAAATCTGAGAGTTGACCAGTCGTCGGCTTCAACCCCCATGTAGGTAGTACGGGGTGTTCGGGATGAATCTAAACACTCTTTATCCAAGGGTTTGGTCCTTAAAGGAGGTGTTTAGCGCAACGAACCAGGCAATTGGACTATGTGGCTTTATTACCCTCACTTAGCCATAGGAGTTTGACAATGAAAATATATCTGCAGCCCCTAGTATCCAGACTAGGGTTCTATGAACACCTGATCGGATAAGAACCGATTCGTCGCATAATGCGGAAAAAATCACTAAAGATTTGAAACCTTCGAAGAGCTGACCGGCTCACGCCGCATCATGACAGTCAATTTTTGGCTTTCTCTACTAAGGTGCTGATCCGGATAAACCAGGACACAATCGTAGTAGTTCTCCCTTTACTACCCTAGCCGATATAGCAGAACGTAAGGTAGTAAGTACAGGAGCCGGACAACCCAACTATTGACCAAAGACATGATTCGGAGCCAATGCATATAATGCTAAATTCGGGGTGCCGAACTGTACTATAATAGTGTTCGTACTTGTTGCCATAATGTGGGGCACAATGAAGCCCCCGGCCGATTATGGCGTACCAAGGTGTAAGGATGCAAATTAAAATAGCAAAAAATAAAAGTAAAGAAGAAGCTAGTGCCACATATGTTGGGCCACAAACTGTTTGCATTATAATTTTAATTAATACGTCAGAGCGTGTGTGAAAAAACAGAGCGAGAAGCAACAGTGGCTATTTAAATATGCCAAGACCAAGGAGGAGCCGCGTACGGGTCCTGAGAACAGGTAGAGTGATCGCCAAGAGGGACATCTAGAGATTCCCCCGCACGTCTGTGCTACTTGCCACCTTGGTGTGTCCGTTCTTTGAAAGGACCGATTATGAGGCCGGTGAGAGGGACCTACGGAAAGGAAACCTAAAAAGAAAAAGTGAAAGTATGTGTGTCCATGGGAGGTCGAGCCTTATTATGGATCACAATCTAGGCATGCCTCTGTCTATGCCCATGGTATTTTGAGTGCGTAGTTATGTACACGCAGCGCGAATGCCGCCACTTGGTGTGGTTTGGGACGGAGTCCGAATTGCTAGTTGAGCTCTTGACAAGCTGGGCTGTCCTGGCGCATGGTATCCAGGACTAGTTTGACAGTGTTCGGGAGTATGGCTGCCGAATTAAGGTTCTGCTTGTGGAGGCCATTCTGTACTTCTGCTGCCAGGGCAGCGGTGTGCTCCTCTGTACGGAGGGAGCGCTCCGTATTTCCATTGATTGTTATGACACCATGTGGTTCGGGCATCTTGAGCTTGAGATAAGCATAGTGCGGTACTGCATTGAATCGGGCAAACGCAATTCGTCCGAGTAGAGCTTGATGGCCACTACGGAAGGGGACGATATAAAAGATTAACTCCTCGCTTCGGAAGTTGTCCGGATATCCGAAGATGGACTCCAATGTGATTGAGCCCGAGCAGTGGGCCTCTACACCTGGTATAACTCCTTTAAAGGTAGTGTTGGTGGGCTTGATCCTTGATGGATCGATGCCCATTTTGCGTACTGTATCCTAGTAAAGCAGGTTGAGGCTACTGCCGCTGTCCATGAGGACTTGTGTGAGATTAAATCCATCAATTATCAGATCAAGGGCCAATGCGATTGACCCACCGTGACGGATACTGGTCGGATGATCCCTACAATCAAAAGTGATCAGGCATGAGGACCATGGGTTGAATTTTGGGGCGACTGGCTCTATCGCATAGACGTCCCTAAGCACGCGTTTGTGCTCCTTCTTGGGGATATTGGTGGCGTATATCATGTTCACTATTTTGATTTGAGGAGGAAACCTCTTCTGCCCCCCTGTGTTCGGTGGACGGGGCTCCTCGTTGTCGTTCTCGCTTTGCGACCCCTTCTCTTTGTGTTCGGCATTTAACTTGCCGGCCTGTTTGAAGACCCAACAACTCCCGTGGGTATGATTGGCTGGTTTATCGGCGGTGCCATGGATCTGGCATGGGCGATGGAGTATGTGATCCAGGTTGGAAGGGCCCTGATTATTTCTTTTATATGGCTTCTTCCATTGACCGGACTTGGAGCCACTGAATCCGGTGTTGACCGCCGTGTCCTCGGTATTATCACCATTGCCTTGACGTCTATGTTTGTTGCGTCGGGGCTTTCCATTGCTGTTTCTAGCTTCCGAAGTGCCATGTTCGCTTGTATTGTTATTACTACGGGCTAGCCAGCTATCTTCGCCCGTGCAAAAGCGGGTCATGACTGCTGTGAGGGCTGCCATGGAGTTCGGCTTTTCTTGGCCGAGGTGTCGAGCGAGCCATTCGTCCTGTATGCTATGTTTAAATGCTGCCAAGGCTTCGGCATCCGGACAGTCGACGATTTGGTTCTTTTTGGTTAAGAATCTAGTCCAGAATTTCCTAGCTGACTCTCCGGGCTGTTGGATTATGTGACTTATGTCGTCGGCATCTGGAGGTCGAACATATGTAACTTGGAAGTTGTCAAGGAAGGCTTCTTCCAAGTCCTCCCAGCTTCCAATAGAGTTTTCAGGCAGGCTGTTCAGCCAGTGTTGGGCTGGCCCCTTAAGTTTTAGGGGCAGGTATTTGATGGCATGAAGATCATCACTGCGCGCCATGTGAATATGGAGGATAAAGTCTTCAATCCATACCGCAGGATCTGTGGTTCCATCATATGATTCGATATTGACGGGTTTGAACCCTTCTGGGAATTCATGTTCCATTACTTTATCGGTCAAGCAGAGGGGGTGTGAAGCGCCTCTATATCGGGCCGGGTCGCGACGTACCTCGGATGGAGTCCGTCTGCGATTTTTGGCTCGGACGTAACTATACTTGCCATGTTTGGCTTGATAGCCGTTGTCGCGCGTCAGGGCACGCCCCCGTGATACATAGACCGATCTGGCCGGACCTGCTTTATTCTTCAGGCCCTGCCAGAGATCACGTGTGTATCTCTGAGCAGTTTTGTCTCTGTCTTTATGGTGAGGTGGTACAAGCTGGTATTCGGCTATGGTTGCCGCTTTGTCCCAACCACGTGGTGGTCGGTCAGCCGTATTGTGCGCTGACGGCACGGGCTCCAGTGCCTCATCGTCGAATTGAGGTAATAATTTGCGCTTTGGGTAAGTTTTGAGTGGTCGCTTGGGGCCATATTCTTTGGCTTCCAGGACATTAGTCCATCTATCATTGAGCAGATCTTGATCAACTTGAAGCTGTTGCTACTTCTTTTTCAGGCTTCTTGCAGTGGCTATTAGCCGGCGCTTGAAGTGCTCTTGCTCGAGAGGCTCCTCAGGCACGATGAAATCCTCGGTGCCGAGGCTCGCCTCACCTCGGAGAGCAGAAGGTAAATACTATCCTCCGAGTCTTCGTGTACAGCCTGTTCGTTAGGGCTGACTCGCCCATCTTCCCGTTCGTCCTATTTGGAAGTTGGCTGAACGGGGACTTCATTGTCTATGGTGCCGTCCGGAGTGTTATATTCTCCTGTGCCGGTGTTGCTGTCTTTGCTGTGGCGTGACTTAGAGCGGCGCCGCTGACGCTGGCGCTTCGGTTGTATCTCAGGAGGTTTATCCTCAACCGGATCTTCCTTGTCATCGCCGCTATTCTCTTTTGGTGCATCCACCATGTATACTTCATACGAGGAAGTGGCCGTCCAGCGTCCGGTAAACGGCGGGTTTTGGGCCTCTTCTTCTCTGGCATCGTCATCCATACCGTCGATGTTGTCGGATCCATAATCGAGCATGTCGGTTAAGTCTTCGACAGTGGCTATTAAGTGGGCAGGGGGTGGGAAGCGAAATTCGTCATCAGCCTCTAGCTCGAACCGAATATAATTCAGTCATGAGTCCCCTGCTATGGAGAGTGTTTTTAATGAGTTTAGCACATCGCCTAAGGGCGAGTGTCGGAAGATGTACGCGGAGCTAAATTCACCGATCGACATCCGATCAAGCTCATCGTGCATGGACGCACATGCTTCGAAACCTGTAGCTGGAAACATGTCTGAGGTTATGGCAATACCAATCTCATTTGATGTTGGGTCTGTGTGCGGCTCCACCCCGCTGAGTCTGCGGCCACCATGACGGGGTTGAGCCTTCCATCCTCGGATGGTGTGTCCTGCTCCAGATCTAGGGCCGGAGCAGTTGCAGGTTCCATCTCCTGGGTGTGGTTCGATGACAGATTTAAGTCATGTTCATCATGGTGAAAGGGAGCGGCTACTGCCGCGGTCTCGAATCCGTCGAAGATCAAGTCTCCGCGGATGTCCGCGACATAGTTCAAGCTTCCAAATCTGCCCTGTTGTCTAGGGGCGTAGCTACCGATCTGCTCTAGATGGCCAAGCGAGTTGGCCCGTAGTGCGAAGCTGCCGAACATGAAGATCTGTCTGGGGAGGAAGGTTTCTCCTTGGACAATGTTATTGTGGATAATTGGTGGGTCCATCGAACCTCTCGGCGACGGCACCGCGAAACTCTCAATGAAAGTACCAACGTCGGTGTCAAAACTGGCGGATCTCGGGTAGGGGGTCCCGAACTGTGCGTCTGAGGTTGATGGTAACAGGAGACTAGGAACACAATGTCTACCCAGGTTCGGGCCCTCTCGATGGAGGTAAAATCCTACGTCCTTCTAGATTAATATTGATGAGTATGGGGGTTACAAGAGTTGATCTACCACGAGATCATAATGGCTAAACCCTAGAAGTCTAGCCTATCTGATTATGACTGTCTTTTCAGACTAAACCCTCCAGTTTATATAGACATCAGAGGGGACTAGAGTTATACAAAGTCGGTTACATAGAAAGGAAGTAGTACATCTGGCCGCCTGGTTTGCCATCCACGCAAAGAAGAGTCATATCCGGATACGGGAGAAAGCCTTTCATCTTGTATCTTCACAGTCCAATAGTCCGGTCCGTGCCCAACAGACCGGATGCCCGAGGACCCCTTAGTCCAAGACTCCCTCAGTCACTATATACGTTTTGCGGTGATTATACGGTCACTTGCTCACCTTTCAGCATCGGATTGCACTCTGTTGACCAGCCAAATAATCTGCATGGCACCATGTTGACTAGTTAAATTGACCACATTCCTTGTGGGTCCCACATGTCAGTTCGCATAGGAAAAAGGTCAGATAAACACAAATTTATGCAGGCGCGACAAGACTCCAACCCATGCATGGGAATCACCTGGTTGTGTATGTGTCTATTAGGGCCTGATGTGTGCGCATGCATGTGTAGGTTGAGCACTTGAGCATGAGGTGTGTGTTGGTCGTGTGGTGTGTGCATGCATGCGTGGGTGTGTGCGTGTGAGTGTTACGTGCATGCTGGCTGCGTGTGTATGTGTTTGTGTTGCGTGTGTGGCTTCATGTGTTCGTGTGCGTGCGTGTGTGTATAATCACCACACCAGCTCCTGTGTGTTAAAACATACGGCTCAGCATACCAATACAAGTCCACCTTGTCTGCTGTGCCCGCGGTCATGACTTCGTACCACCGTCCAACATTTTTTTGTCGTTTGTTTTCATTCTTACTAGCAAGATGCCCGTGCGTTGCACGTAACATCAACATGCATTTGTATGACTAGTTTATCTTATGAGAGAAAAGGATGAACGAGGGAAGGCCTTATTTGCAAATGTGGAGAGGTGTGCGGGTACCTTTTTGCAAAATTGCCATAGTTTCCTTCCTATCCGTCAGATATAAATCGGACGACCTATATTGCAGGATGATAGGCACACGATCATCACCAACTCTGTTTTTCATAAGAGTGTAGATGAGTAGATACAAGCCGACAGGTGGGCTCAATGGTAGTGAGATAATGTGATGCAAACTAGAGGTGCCACGTGGAGCGTTTCACTCGTCACCTAGTCGTGTCTTGAGCAAATACAGAGCTGTAGGTGAGCCCGTGACTGTATAATAACCACAAAACATAAATGGTGAGCGTAATGAGTGGATTCTGAAGTCCAATGTATGTATCGTGCTTTCGCTCCAAATACAATTATCGTCACTGTATATATCACGAGAGAAAGATGAAACATGCGTGAATGTGCTGGGGGCTTAATTTTAGAGGACCTGGAGATAGTTTGTGTGCGTACGTGAAAGGGGCAAGAGGGGTGTATGCGATGGGGAGAGAGATGCTCTTCGTTTCTCTTTATTATGACTAACTTTATAGATAGTATAAAAATATAAAAAATCATAGTGCGGAATAAATATCATTGTGGGCACCATGCAACAAATTAACGTTCATACTCCTCCATATAACTTTGTAATGTTGTATATATGTAGAAATTCTAAAATAATTTTTTGGCCACACTTTAATCAAAAGGAATGTTGTATGATAAATAAACGTGAAGAGAGGTGATACGTCTCCGTCATATCTATAATTTTTGATTGTTCCATGCCAATATTCTACACCTTTCATATACTTTTGGCAAATTTTTATATTATTTTTTGGGACTAACATATTGATCCAGTGCCCAGTGTCAGTTCCTGTCTGTTGCATGTTTTATGTTTCGCAGAATATCCATATCAAACGGAATCCAAATGGGATAAAAACAGACGAAGCTTATTTTTGGAATATTTGGAAAATCTGGGAGAAAGATCAACGCGAAACGGTGTCCGAGGTGGGCACGAGGTAGGGGGGTGCGCCCACCCCCCTGGGCGTGCCCCTGACCCTCGTGGTCCACCCATAAGGCGGTTGATGCCCTTCTTTGGCCGCAAGAAAGCTAATTTTTGGTAAAAAAATCACGGCGAAGGTTTCGGTCCAATCGGAGTTACGGATCTCCATATATATATATGAAATGGTGAAAGGGCAGCAGAACAGAACACAGAAACAAAGAGAGACACAGAGACAGATCCAATCTCGGAGGGGCTCTCACCCCTCCCTTTCCATGGAGACGAAGGACCAGAGGGGAAACCCTTCTCCCATCTAGGGAGGAAGTCAAGGAAGAAGAAGACGAAGAGGCCCCCTCTCCCCTTCTCTTCTAGTGGCGCCGGAACGCTGCCGTGGCCACCATCATCATCACCATGATCTTCACCAACACCTCCGCCATCTTCACCAACATCTCCATCACCTTCCCCCCTCTATCTACAATGGTCCACTCTCCCGCAACCTGCTGTACCCTCTACTTGAACATGGTGCTTTATGCTTCATATTATTATCCAATGATGCGTTGCCATCCTATGATGTCTGCGTAGATTTTCGTTGTCCTATCAGTGGTTGATGAATTTCTATGATTGATTTAATTTGATTGTGGTTATGTTGTTGTCCTTTGGTGCCCATCATATGAGCACGCGCGTGGATCACACCATAGGGTTAGTTGTATGTTGATAGGACTATGTATTGGAGGGCAAGGGTGACAGAAGCTTCAGCCTAGCATAGAAATTGATGCATATGGGATTGAAGGGGGACCAATATATCTTAATGCTATGGTTGGCTTTTACCTTAATGAATGTTAGTAGTTGCGGATGCTTGCTAATAGTTCCAATCATAAGTGCATAGAATTCCAAGTAAGGGATGACATGCTAGCAGTGGCCTCCCCCACATAATACTTGCTATCGGTCTAGTAATGTAGTCAGTTGCTTAAGGGGAAATTTCGCAACTCCTACCACCACTTTTCCACACTCGCTATATTTACTTTATTGCTTCTTTACTTAAACAACCCCTACTTTTTATTTATGTAATCTTTATTATCTTGCGAACCTATCCAACAACACCTCCAAAGTACTTCTAGTTTCATACTTGTTCTAGGTAAAGCGAACATCAAGCGTGCGTAGAGTTGTATCGGTGGTCGATAGAACTTGAGGGAATATTTGTTCTGCCTTTAGCTCCTCGTTGGGTTCGACGCTCTTACTTATCGAAAACTGTTGCGATCCCCTATACTTGTGGGTTATCAAGAGGGCTTTTTAGATCAATGGGGTATGTGATGTAACATGTCTGAATGTGTAGTTGATGTATTTGGCAGGGCCTAGAGAGGTATGTGTGTGTATTACGTATTCGAGAGAGGCATGGATAGAGGGGCCGGCCGGGGGAGGGGGCGTGGGATAGATAGCACGAGAAATGAGAGAGGTCTAGAGAGAGAGAGAGACTAATATGATGTCACGGCGAGAGATTCCCTTGAGTGTGTATATGCAAGGGGGAGGGGATAGAGGCACGAGGAGATTTTTTTTGTGTGGTGTTTGTGTTGGTCTGTGTGGGTGTGAGAAGATAATGAGACCTGGGGGCAGAGGGTGTGTCACAGCGTGAGGTCCGGTGGGTCGAGGTGAGGCCCTTGGTTCGGTTCATGTGCCACATTGGTCGGCCCGTGACGCATTTAGGGAGACCCATGGATGACTTGTCGTACAATACAACGATAGCAGAATTGTGAAGGACTCTATGTCCACTGACAAAGCTGGCTAGGATTTGTAACCCCGGGTTCTCGAACTAAGGTAACCCCTTATCTCTGATATTACTATTCATCCAACCTAACTTTAAGGGGCATCCTACAGAATGCTCTGCTAGAATCATACTCGTCGATTAGGAAGAGAGGTGTGAGACAATGCATGAGAGACAGACCTAAAGATAATGAGCATACATGAGACACGTAGGCAGGTCTATGTATATAGAAAGGGTCGATGGGGATTGTGCGTGTGTATGCTTGTGAGAGGAAGAGTGCTTGTGATAAAGATTATGAAAACAATCGTAAATGGTTATGAGAGGGAGGGAGGGTTATATCGAGAGCATGTATGCGAGAAAGATACCTTGGGAGAGAGTGTGTGAGCATGTGTGAGAGACCACCGATGCAGAGTGAAACTACACGTAAAAGACTGATGTACACATTGATTAAAGATATAAATTGTATCCAAATATTAGGATGCGATCATGATATTTGTAATTCGCGTAAGGAACGGTCATTGATCCATCAGACATCTAGATTCTATCGAATTTTAGCATGTATATGTTATTATTCGACATAATTGTTCTACATAGCTAGTATTTTGAACTCCAGACAATGCATCCTTTAGCAATCGAATATAAACGTGAGTATAGTTCATGTTGTGTGTGTAAAGCACATTATACATACGAAAGTTACACAATGAACATTATAAATAGCTAGCTATGAACTAGTATACATTTGAATTCAACTTAAGGTGGTTTAAAAAATCGAATTCAACATGAAGTCCATTCAATTATTTGAATTCAATATCATGGCATTTGTAAATCATACCTAAATTATGGGGGCAACAATCTTTGCTCCGATTTTGTACATAATAGCATATATAGTCGTGTAGAAAATAGATTCAAATTTAGCTCCTCCATTCCAAAATAATTATAGTTATAGGATTTTCAAGTGTCAAAATTTCAAAAAGAAGCAGATAATTTAATGAGGTTTTCAAACATACAAGGTCAAATTTAACATTGTCTATTTAGGTCAATCCTCAAAGTTCAAGCGTACTCTAAACGTGAATGCTTCTATTTAAAAATTTCGAACGAACCGCCAAACGAGCCTCTACTCGCCCGAAACCGCGTGAGACCAATGTTTGGTAGTAGAAGGAAATCACTTTTCTAACTCCGACCGGTGAAACCTACCGGCCCGACGTCCAAAGGTCTAAACCGGGGTAGGTTTGTAGCTTCATGTAGATGCCACGCAACCACCTCCGAAAAACATTCATATACAATGGCCGCCTAAGCACACATGCGCGCGGCCGAAACCACTCCCGCCCACTATTTGGGACACCTGGGATTACCATCCTACCACCGACCCGCAGTAGGTTTGAAATTTAAGAGGGGGGCAAAGTTTGTACTTTCCCAAAATTTCAAACAAGCGCGTCCCGTCTGTTCAAAAAAGCCAAAAACAAGCGCGTCCCAGACCGAAACATGGTTCTCACTTAGCTCCCCTCGCCCCCGTCTGATTCCCCATTCGTACTCTGTGGGCGCCAAAACTACCTCTCCACCAGCCGCGAAACCCCGGTGTCCTCTGTCCGCCACCCATCAACTGCCGCCCTCCTCCATCATGCCGGAGCCGGTACCCCAACGTCGTCGTCCACCGCAACCTCAACCGCAACGCCCTCCAAGGCTAGTCATTGAAGCCGAGGCCGAGCCGTCTGTACCCGAGCCAGTTCAACCTCGCCGTCCTGCGCCTCACCGCTGCCGCTCCAACTTCGCCACTGTCCACCGCACCGGAGCTGTTCCTGCTACACCGTCCTTCGCCGCCTCGAATCTGCTTCCCCTCCACCGACATACGGCCATGGCAACACAGTCAACAATTTGGCCATGGGTTCATCCAAGCCTGCACCCTCCTCGAAAACATCAATTTCCTCGGCAAAAAGAAGAAGATCGGCGTGACATGTGGAGGCGACCACACTGGCTACGGGAAATGGTACTCCTCTTCCCTTATTCGTGCAAATCTTACGTGTGTTCTTGCACGGTATTCATCCCCAAAAATACACTATTTGACTGCTTCTTCTTGATACTAGATGTTCCTAGTTACTCGTGATGCACAATGTTTCTCCTCATATACTATTTCACCTTAGCTAGAGGTCTGTCGCCCCCTGGATTTCAATTCCTAGTCAGTTGATTCCCAATTAACGGAAGCATTCCCTAGCATAACAGGCGCTAGTCCGCCTATTACGCCGTGGAAGCAGCGCCTCAGTGTTCATCTTAGGGGCGTGTGGGGCCTAGAGCTGCTGGCGCCCGATCTGGAGGTCGGCCGGGATTAAAGGGATGCCCTGGGGGCGCTGCCAACCACGACGGTGGTGTGAGGTTGAGGGGAGGGCGGGGCGGCGGAGGCAGGGGTCTGGGCCGGTGGTCGCTGGTGGTTCAAGAAAGATCGTCAACAATGACTGGCGGGAGGTAGACGAACGCCATCTGCCCGTTCCTTATAGATCGGACGGTTCATAAAAAAATTGACTGGCCTATTTATTTTCAGTCGACTGTTATCTTGATAGGACCACATGTGGTGGTGTGCTGGAGGAGTACCTGCACTTCTTGTGCTCATATATTACAAAATCATATAGAGTAAAATCTAATTTTGTTTGCTATGCAATGTTGTAGATCTATCATATGTCTCCTGTCATTTATTTTTTAGTCACCTGCTATCTGCTACTTTTATAGTGCACTAGTTCTGCACACACTTCACCCATACTCTCACTATTGTGTTTTTATGGAAGGGTATTTCAGACTCTGCTGCCTTCACAGAAGCAGAAAATAAAAGAGAGAAGTTGCTCCAGCGTGGTACGCGGCTAGGCCAGACACGTTCAGCCATTTAAAGGCTGTAGTGTCAGCAGATGGAGAGGGTAAACGTAGCTCTGGAGTTGATGACCTCGCTCCCAATGAACCACCATCCCAGGTGCATGCTTTAACTTCGCGGTGTCATATGTGGTTGCATGTTGCATATGGTGTCTAGCTTGTATTTGAAAGGCCGAAGTCGGTCTTTATTAAGGTAAGGAAAGATATTTTTTACATGAACCACCATCCCGGGATCACCAGAAGTCAAATGGCTAGTTAGGGCACTGGCCAAGCCAGTGACAAGCCCAGCACAGACAGGCATCACGTGGAAGCCAACTAAAAAGCCACGATGGAGGCAAAGCAGCCCACCTCCCACCAGGCTCTCAGGTCCTAGATGATCATGCTCACCACTCCAACTGGATGTCTAGCTTGTATTGCTTCCAATTTGGTTAAATTGTATCTGCTTAGCTTACACACTATACCTTTGAATATGACATGCCTTCCTGTTTTTGGTACATACTAGTACATCTGTCTATTAACCATGTTCTTACATCAAACTAATGTTCTTGTGTATCCCTCATCAGTCACTTATGATGAGGCAGTCAGGCAAGTGGACTACTATGAGAAAATATCCTCATTTAAAGATTGCAGTGTCAGCCTCCCCACATGATTCTCAAGAAACAGCAAGGCTAGATGAAGATAGTGAGCATAGCTGTATAGTTGATTACTGCATTTCCCCTACATTAGATCGCAGGTGCTTGCTCTAACTTGGCAGCGTGATATGTGGTTGCATGTTGCATATGGTGTCTAGATTGTAATTCTTCCAATCTGGTTAAATTGCATGTGCTATTCTACTTAGTTTATACATTATACCTGTTAATGTGACATGCCTTCCTGTTTTTCATACATAGTACATCCGTCAATTAAGCATGTCCTTACATAAAACTATTGTTTTTTTGTATCCCGCATAAATCAATATGACGAGACACCTTTAGTATATGCAGTGTGATATTAGTTGCATCTTTCATATGATTTATAAAATGCGCTGCTTCAAATTTTTTGAAATGCCATTTATGATGGGATGCTTTTAACTTGGCAGAGTGCTACCTCTTTTAGCACTGTGTTGGTTTTCCCCGAAGAGGAAGGGATGATGCAGCAAAGTAGCGTAAGTATTTCCCCCAGTTTTTGAGAACCAAGGTATCAATCCAGTAGGAGGCTACGCGCGAGTCCCTCACACCCGCACAAAACAAATAAATCCTCGCAACCAACACAAATAGGGGTTGTCAATCCCTATAGGGCCACTTACGAGAGTGAGATCTGATAGATATGATAAGATAATATTTTTGGTATTTTTATGATAAAGATGCAAAGTAAAGTAAAGGCAAAGTAAATAACTAAGTAGTAGGAGATTGATATGATAAAGATAGACCCGGGGGCCATAGGTTTCACTAGTGGCTTCTCTCAAGAGCATAAGTATTCTACGGTGGGTAAACAAATTACTGTTGAGCAATTGACAGAATTGAACATAGTTATGAGAATATCTAGGTATGATCATGTATATAGGCATCACATCCGAGACAAGTAAACCGACTCCTGCCTGCATCTACTACTATTACTCCACTCATCAACTGCTATCCAGCATGCGTCTAGAGTATTAAGTTAAAAACAGAGTAACGCCTTAAGCAAGATGACATGATGTAGAGGGATAGACTCATGCAATATGAAGAAAACCCCATCTTGTTATCCTCGATGGCAACAATACAATACGTGCCTTGCTGCCCTTACTGTCACTGGGAAAGGACACCGCAAGATTGAACCCAAAGCTAAGCACTTCTCCCATTGCAAGAAAGATCAATCTAGTAGGCCAAACCAAACTGATAATTCGAAGAGACTTGCAAAGATAACCAATCATACATAAAAGAATTCAGAGAAGATTCAAATATTATTCATAGATAGACTTGATCATAAACCCACAATTCATCGATCTCAACAAACACACCGCAAAAAGAAGATTACATCGAATAGATCTCCACAAGAGAGGGGGAGCTCATTGTATTGAGATCCAAAAAGAGAGAAGAAGCCATCTAGCTACTAACTATGGACCCGTAGGTCTGAGGTAAACTACTCACACTTCATCGGAGGGGCTATGGTGTCGATGTAGAAGCCCTCCGTGATTGATGCCCCCTCCGACGGAGCTCCAGAACAGGCCCCAATATGGGATCTCGTGGATACAGAAAGTTACGGCGGTGGAATTAGGGTTTTGGCTTCGTCTCTGATCGTTTGGGGGTACGTGGGTATATATAGGAGGAAGAAGTACGTCGGTGGAGCAACAGGGGGCCCACGAGGGTGGAGGGCGCGCCTGGGGGGGGTAGGCGCCCCCTACCTCGTGGCCTCCTATTTCGTGTCTTGACATAGGGTCCAAGTCTCCTGAGTTGTATTCGATGAGAAAATCACGTTCCCAAAGGTTTCATTCCATTTGGACTCCAATTCTGGGCTGGGCCTCCGGTTAATAGGTTAGTCCGAAAAATAATATAAAAGTGGATAATAAAGCCCAATAATGTCCAAAACAGTAGATAATATAGCATGGAGCAATCAAAAATTATAGATACGTTGGAGACGTATCAAGCATCCCCAAGCTTAATTCCTGCTCGTCCTCGAGTAGGTAAATGATAAAAACAGAATTTTTGATGCGGAGTGCTACTTGGCATAATTTTAATGTAATTCTTCTTAATTGTGGTATGAATATTCAGATCCGAAAGATTCAAGACAAAAGTTCATATTGACATAAAAATGATAATACTTCAAGCATACTAACTAAGCAATTATGTCTTCTCAAAATAACATGGCCAAAGAAAGTTCATCCCTACAAAATCATATGGTTTGGTCATGTTTCATTTTCGTCACAGAAGAATGCTATCATCATGCACAACCACAATGACAAGCCAAGCAATTGTTTCATACTTTAGTAATCTCAAACCTATAAACTTTCACGCAATATATGAGTGCGAGCCATGGACATATCACTATAAGTGGAATAGAATATAATGAGGGGGGTTATGTGGAGAAGACAAAAAAGGAGGAAGTCTCACATCAACAAGGCTAATCAATGGGCTATGGAGATGCCCACCGATTGATGTTAATGCAAGGAGTAGGGATTGCCATGCAACGGATGCAGTAGAGCTATAAATGTATGAAAGCTCAACAAAAGAAACTAGTGGGTGTGCATCCAACTTGCTTGCTCACGAACACCTAGGGAACTTGAGGAGGCCCATTGTTGGAATATACAAGCCAAGTTCTATAATGAAAAATTCCCACTAGTATATGAAAGTGATAACATGACAGACTCTCTACTATGAAAATCATGGTGCTACTTTGAAGCACAAGTGTGGCAAAAGATAGTAACATTGTCCCTTCTCTCTTTTTCTCTCATTTTTTTCTTTTTGGGCCTTTTTATGGCCTTTCTCTTTTTTTGGTCCTTCTCTTTTTTATTATTTATTACTCACTTGGGACAATGCTCTAGAAAATGATGATCATCACACTTCTATTTATTTACAACTCAATGATTACAACTCGATACTAGAACAAAGATGACTCTATATGAATGCCTCCGGCGGTGTACCGGGATATGCAATGGACCAAGAGTGACATGTATGAAAGAATTATGAACGGTGGCTTTGCCACAAAGACTATGTCAACTACATGACCATGCTAAGCAATATGACAATGATGAATGTGTCATGATGAACGGAATGATGGAAAGTTGCATGGCAATATATCTCGGAATGGATATGGAAATGCCATAATAGGTAGGTATGGTGGCTGTTTTGAGGAAGATATAAGGAGGTTTATGTGTGAAAGAGCGTATCATATCACGGGTTGGATGCACCGACGAAGTTTGCGCCAACTCTCAATGTGAGAAAGGGCAATGCACGGTACCGAAGAGGCTAGCAAGGATGGAAGGGTGAGAGTACGGTGGGTGAACAAATTACTGTTGAGCAATTGACAGAATAGAGCATAGTTATGAGAATATCTAGGTATGATCATGTATATAGGCATCACGTCCGAGACAAGTAGACCGACTCCTACCTGCATCTACTACTATTACTCCACTCATCGACCGCTATCCAGCATGCATCTAGAGTATTAAGTTAAAAACAGAGTAACGCCTGAAGCCAGATGACATGATGTAGAGGTATAGACTCATGCAATATGAAGAAAACCTCATCTTGTTATCCTCGATGGCAACAATACAATACGTGCCTTGCTGCCCTTACTGTCACCGGGAAAGGATACCGCAAGATTGAACCTAAAGCTAAACACTTCTCCCATTGCAAGAAAGATCAATCTAGTAGGCCAAACCAAACTGATAATTCGAAGAGACTTGCAAAGATAACCAATCATACATAAAAGAATTCAGAGAAGATTCAAATATTATTCATAGATATACTTGATCATAAACCCACAATTCATCAATCTCAACAAACACACCACAAAAAGAAGATTACATCGAATGGGTCTCCACAAGAGAGGGGGAGAACATTGTATTGAGATCCAAAAAGAGAGAATAAGCCATCTAGCTACTAACTATGGACCTGTAGGTCTGAGGTAAACTACTCACACTTCATCGGAGGGGCTATGGTGTCAATGTACAAGCCCTCCGTGATCGATGCCCCCTTCGGTGGAGCTCCGGAACAGGCCCCAAGATGGGATCTCGTGGATACAGAAAGTTATGGCGGTGGAATTAGGGTTTTGGCTCCATCTCTGATCGTTTGGGGGTACGTGGGTATATATAGGAGGAAGAAGTACGTCGGTGGAGCAACAGGGGCCCACGGGGGTGGAGGGCGTGCCTAGGGGGGTAGGCGCGCCCCCTACCTCATGGCCTCCTGTTACGTGTCTTGACGTAGGGTCCAAGTCTCCTGAGTTGTATTCGATGAGAAAATCACGTTCCCAAAGGTTTCATTCCGTTTGGACTCCGTTTGATATTCCTTTTCTTCGAAACCCTAAAACAGGCAAAAAACAGCAATTCTGGGCTGGGCCTCCGGTTAATAGGTTAGTCCCAAAAATAATATAAAAGTGGATAATAAAGCCTAATAATGTCCAAAATAGTAGATAATATAGCATGGAGCAATCAAAAATTATAGATACGTTGGAGACGTATCACAGAGTCATATTGGTTGCATCTTTCATGTGGTGTCTAGCTTGCATTGCTTCTTATTTGTTGAAATGGTTTCTGCTTAGTTTACACAAACAATTGTGAATATGCCATGCCGTCTTGTTTTTCGTATTATTCCATCCTAGAATCATGTGTTTGCCTTACATCAAAGTAGTGATTGTCAGTATCATGCACAAATGAGTTCTGAAGAGTGAATTTTATTGCTTTTTTTTGTCGGGTTTACTTGACAATTCAAACTCAATAAAGCGGAAGGAAGTTAGCAAGGCAGCGGATGATGGTGCTCCTTCCAAACGGAGGGCCTCTACAGATTCTACTCCTCCATCCCCTCAAGATGATTTCCAAGACAACACATGCATAGACACTCAATGTAGCTGTGTTGATGATGAGCACGTCTCCCCTAGTGCACCATCACATGTGCTCCCTCTAACTTGGCACTGTTATATGTGGTTTCATGTTATGTATGATGTCTAGCTTGTATTGCTTCTAATTTTGTTGAATTTCATCTGCTTACTTTACACATTATACTTGTGAATAAGACATGTGTTCCTGTTTCTAGAACATACAATATCTGACTATCACACCATGTTCTTACATCAAAGTACTACTGCTGTGTAACCTGCAACAATCACTTATCATAAGACACGTTTGACTTGGGAGTGTGATATAGGTTACATCTCGCATTCTTTTCTAGCTTGTACTACTTCTAATTTGTTGAAATGGCACTTATGACGAGAGAGTTATAACTTGGTAGAGTGATATTTGTTGCATCTTTCATATGGTGTTTAGCTTTCATTCCTTCTAATTTGTTGAAATGCCTTCTCCTTAGTTTACACATCATAAGCTGTGAATATGCAATGGCACTAATGACTAGAGACCTTTAACTTGGTAGTGTGATGTTGTTTGCATCTTGCATATGATTTATTTCTTGTACTGCTTCCCATTTGTTTAAACAACATTTATGATGAGACACTGTTAACTTGGCAGAGCAATATTTGTAGGATCTCATATGGTGTCTACCTTCCATTTCATTGCTTCTAATTTAGTGAAATGTCTTCTGCTTAGTTTACACATCATAGTTCTGGTTATCTCATGTCGTCCTGTTTTTCGTACATATTACATCCTCCTATCATGTGGTTGCTAACATCAAAGTTTAGTTTGTCTGTATCACGCATCAGTTTGTTCTGAAGAAATAAATTGTTATTCGTTTTTCTTGTCAGGTTGACTTAACATGGCACAGAGAAAGAGGAAGCAAGACAGAACGACAGGGAAAGGGAAGCAGAAGAATCCTGCAGATTTTGTTGGTACTGATGGTGCAATAGACGGTGAAAGTCCAGCAGAAAATTGTACCGACAGGGTATCTCGTGCTACACGAGCTGCAGAACAAGCCAAACAGAAACAAATAGCTGCCACCAAACAAGCAGAGACATCCCTAGTTGTTGCAACACCTTCCACAGTACCACCAGCGCATGATTTACTCGTTGGTCAACTCAGCTAGCAGCACGTTCCCAAGCTCCCATGCCACCTGACACTACTTCCGAAGCACTCTTGACATAAGATGAGTTGGCAAGATTAGATGAACTTTGTGAGCTTCAACAACAAGAAGGTAGTTGTTGGAGCCAAGTTACAGTTGCATGCTTCTTTATATGTAGTCTCACAGTTTGATGTACACTAATACTTCCTATGTTTGTTGTTGGACTAGCACCTAGGCGCAAGAGGAAACAAACATCAGGGATAATGCTCGATAGGTTAACTAAATCTAGAGGAGGAAGAACGGAGATCCGTTTTGAGGCAGGTTTAAAAAGGCCCCGTGATGCTACAGAGTCAGCCAAGTTAGTATCAGAGGCAGCGGTTGCTGTTAGGTGTCATGTACGTATCCTCCCAGCATGGATTCAGTATAGGAATGACAAAGACGAAGCCCAGTTCAACACCTTCCTCGACCATTTATCTATAAGTATGGTTATGTGTGGAAACTAGTAATATCGTCTTGCTCTATCCAATACTTTCTAGGTTGCTTATAATGAGACTCCCATAATTTTCAACAGATGAGGTTCAAGTTGGATAGCCAAGATGATGCAACCAGACAAGCTTGCACCCATGCTTTCAAGTCTGCTCTGTGGCAGTATCGGTATAACTTGAGGAAAACTCACTTTGAAGGCAAGGCTAACTGTGAACTTGCCCAAACATCTCCGATGGAAAATATATCGGATGAAGACTGGAGAGGCCTCATTAAACACTGGTCCGATCCGAAGTATCAGGTACATTATATATATGTGCTCAGATCACATGTTGAAGTCCTATTTATGCATGTTCCACACAAATCTATCTTCTTGTAGGAGAACTGTTCAAAGAACAAGGCCAACCGTACGAAAGTGAAATTCCAACATATGACAGGATCCCGTAGCTATATTGCACATCACGAGGCTCTTGTAATTAGCTCACTCTTTTTGCTGTAGCATATTATAAGATCTATATTGACTTGTTCCAAATGCAGAGGAAAGCTTGCAAGGACCAAAAGTACCTGAACCAAATGTTGTGGAAATCTTCAAGGACTGTAACACCAGCAAGACGAAGGGCATGACTACACCAGTCAAAGCCACTGTTGTAAGTCCTTAATCCTCATGCCTTTTAACTGCTACTTACTATGACTCATGCCTTGAACTGCATGGTTTGCAGCCAATGTATATTACTCTTTTCAATTTTATACACAATTGTCTTAGCGTATCATTGCACCTTACAAGGTTTAAAAGAGAGGAGTGATGTTCCTTTGATCTCGACCTGTAATCTAGTTCCGTGCTGGACTTGCCCACACAATGTTACAATTGCCTGTTTGCCTGTTCTCAGTTGTTTTGTGATATGAATGATGTCATATTATGCTTACCTTATTATAAACTTTCTCTCTTTATCCTTAGCTGTCAACACAATGTGAAGAAATAGACAATACATTAGCCATGGGACATGTTCATATGTTCGGAACCTGGTTTTATTATGTACTTTGCAATAAAATACAACTAATATTTTACATGGGTTCACCAGAATAAGTTCTATATATAGACCAAAGCTATTTTGTTTGGTTTTGTCGCCTCCTTAATATCTTCTGTTCTAGTACTAATGTAAAAACTCAACTTTTAAGCAAGCTATGGAAAAAATGGTGGAACCGCCACCTTCTGAAGGTGGCAAGGCAACTATAACCGCAATGTCAGCTCTTGCTGTAGTGGGTCAGTACCTGTCCACTAACAGTGCCAAAAGCACGTTCCTGCGTAATACTGGGTTGGTTGTTAAGGAAATCTCGTCCAAACTGCCTCATTATCAAGATATGCAAGTTCAAAACAATGTTATATCTGCGCTCCAGACAGAAGTCCGTTCCCTAACAGAGACCCTTTGTGAAACAAGGACAGACATTGTTCGATGTCGTCAAGATAAGCATGGTTTTGAAACCATACTATCAGACATTTGCTATGTTGTTCAGGAGCCTAGGAGAAATGAAGCTGAAGGTTATGGTGCTCCATCGGACAATACAACATGAAAACATAACAGTCAGGTCAAATGAACTGAGCTTCTGAACTTCTGGTGGTGCATTTATCTGCCAGACTGTTAACTTTTATGCCAACCTTCCTTTTGTTTTATAGTTGTAATTTGTTTTGTGGCGATACAAAATTTGTTCTTAACGTGCAGCCACCGGCTGAAGAAAATAGCAAGCCATTTTTGTATAGTGTAGGGTGTTCCCTATATTTGCACTGGTGGCGATCTTTGATGCCCAGTGGATGTAATCTGTGCAATCGCCTTAATAGCCTAGCGATAGTTTCAGGATTATTTATTTCCTAGTCTTCGTTTTCCCTGGTTTGCTACTGGCCGCAGCAACCATGGGCCATATATGGACCGTGGTAACCATCACCCTACTACGGGCCGTAGGATCCATGGGCCTCCTACGGGCCATCTTTAAATGGGACTCCAACATGGTCGTAGAATCGGTGGGCCTCGGGCCGTTAGATAAATGGGTCTACATGGGCCGTAAACGGGCGTAATTGGTATAGGCCCAGCACAGTAATAGGTCGTTAACAGGCTGGAGGACAGCAAGCGCTTAATTCTGTCACAGGCATAACAGGTCGTTAATGGGACAGAATATAGGACGGGCTGGAAACGGCGCAATGGGTTAACAAGCTAGGAACTGGCCGACTCTTCCCACGGGCCGAATTTGGCCCATGAGGGGAACATGCCAGTAATAGGCCGGAAGTAATCAAGGGCCAGAAAGGAGCCCAAGAACATACGGGCCGTTAGTAGGCCGAAAGCTAACATGGGTTGGAAACGGCTGTCGGTGTCAAAACCGGCGGATCTCGGGTAAGGGGTCCCGAACTATGCATGTAGGATCGATGGTAACAGGAGACGGGGGACACAATGTTTACCCAGGTTCGGGCCCTGTCTATGGAGGTAATACCCTACTTCCTGCTTGATTGATCTTGATGAATATGAGTATTACAAGAGTTGATCTACCACGAGATTGTAATGGCTAAAACCCTAAAAGTCTAGCCTGGCTATGATTATGATTATCCGGGCTATCTACGGACCTAGCCCTCTGGTTTATATAGACACAAAAGGGATCTAGGGTTACACAAGGTCGGTTACAGAGAAAGGAATCTTCATAGTTGGTCGCCAAGCTTGCCTTCCATGCCAAGGGGAGTCCCATCCGGAGATGGGTAGAGTCTTCGGTCTTCATATATTCATGGCCCAACAGTCCGGCCAATATCCAATAGGTCGGACGCCCGAGGACCCCTTACTCTAGGAGTCCCTCAGTAGCCCCTGAACCAGGCTTCAATGATGATGTGTCCGGCACGCAGATTGTCTTCGACATTGCAAGGTGGGTTCCTCTTTCCGAATACTCCAAGATAGTATTCGAATAAGACGAAGGTGTCCGGATCTGTAACACAAGTGCCACACACGACTGCAGGGAATATAATATTTCACGAGTCCCCATCTGCCGACAACTTTTTACAAGATGACATCACGTCTGTCTGGACATTATATCGAACCGTTTTTGTTTGCAATTGCACTTCAAGATGCGGTTTCCATTGCACATCTTGTCAAAGCAGAGATCGTGTCCCCTTATTGCGGGATTCTCATCAATACGGGCGTGGGTAACCCAACCGTCTCGTTTACATAGCCCTTGGGAATAGGCGAGTTTTAGGGCCAGTGGGGAGGCGTTCGATATTCACTACCTTTACAAAGGGATAAGGATTCCCTTCTTCTCCCACGCCTTCTCTCTTGCTCTGCCCTTCCACTCCTGAGCTCTAGCGCCCAAGTTCTCATCTTTCCCCACTCGAGCAAGCAATCAACCATGTCCGGATCCAGAGATCAGGGCAAGTGGATGGCCTCCTCCGTCAAGGAGAAGGACATTACCGAGCTTCGGGCGGCTGGGTATCTGGCGAAGGAAATCGCCCACCGTCTTCCAGCCTAGGGGCAAGTCGTCTCCACATTGAAGCCCCACGAGAGGGTGGTATTCATCCCTCATTTCCTCTCTGGGCTAGGATTTCCACTCCACCCTTTCGTCGGCGGGCTAATGTTCTATTACGGGCTAGACTTCCATGATGTAGCCCCAAAATCTTTCCTCATCATCTCGGCGTCCATAATCGTGTGTGAGGCCTTCCTCCGCATCCAACCCCACTTCAGGTTGTGGCTCAACGTCTTCAACGTGAAGCCAAAGGTGGTGGATGGCCAGCATGCAGAGTGCGGAGGCGCCATTGTGAGCAAACTGACCAATGTCTCCTGGCCAAAAGGCACATTCGTGGAGACTGTCAAGGAATGGTAGAAACAGGGGTTCTACATCATAGAACCCCGTGGCGCCACCTGGGCCACAGCTGCCGAATTCAACTCCAACACTCCCATGCGCCTCACCTCCTGGGTTGAGAAGGGCCCGAATTGGTCTTTGTCAGATGAGCTGATAGCGCTATAGACGCGCGTTCAATGCATGGTGGACAAAGATATCAAGCTCGTCGATGTAATCCAGGTGATGCTAGTTCGCCGGATTCTCCCGTACCAAAGCCGAAGTTCAATCCAAAGAAGCACCATACCCTGAAGAGGCTCTTCG
>NC_041386.1:188360440-188402267 GCF_002162155.2 Triticum dicoccoides | reverse complement strand
TTATGGGAGTTCAATCCAAAGAAGCACCATACCCTGAAGAGGCTCTTCGAAACCACTCATGAAGATGCCTGGAACTTTCTTTTCAAGGGAAACGAGACACCGCCAGCCACAGACTCGGACCGCGGGCACGACATTAACCACCTCTCCAACGAGGTATGTTTTTTAACGCATCCTCTACTTGCTTGTTTAAAGGATGATATTTGAGATTTTATTATCATTGCTCCTTCAGGAAATTGATGGAGAGGGCGAAGCGGATCTAGTGTTCGTCTCCGCTGCCTGAAGAACCAGTCATACCGCATCTAGCGAAGATGCTGGTGCTGGCACCCTATAAGGCGCCGGAGAAGAAGGCCAAAGGGAAGGCCAAGGGGGTCCGGAGTGGCCCCCGCCGCAAGGGCGCTTCGGAGGCGACGTCCGAAGACAAGACCCGCTCCTCCGCTGCCGAAGACGACGAGGAGGAGGAGGAGGAGGAGAGCGATTCTCCCCCTTATGGGGGGGGGGAAGAAGAGGGCGGCCTCCACAAATCTGGAGGTGGATGCGCCCAAGAAGGGGAAAGGCCCTCTCGTGGGCAGCTTCGCATGGGACGTCAACAACAGTCCGGAGCGACGCCCCCGGAACATGAAGGAAATATGCCCTAGAGGCAATAATAAAGTTATTATTTATTTCCTTATATCATGATAAATGTTTATTATTCATGCTAGAATTGCATTAACCGGAAACACAATACTTGTGTGAATACATAGACAAACAGAGTGTCAGTAGTATGCCTCTACTTAACTAGCTCGTTGATCAAAGATGGTTATGTTTGCTAGCCATAGACATGAGTTGTCATTTGATTAACGGGATCACACCATTAGGAGAATGATGTGATTGACTTGACCCATCCCGTTAGCTTAGCAATTGATCGTTTAGTTTGTTGCTATTGCTTTCTTCATGACTTATACATGTTCCTATGACTATGAGATTATGCAACTCCCGTTTACCGGAGGAACACTTTGTGTGCTACCAAATGTCACAATGTAACTGGGTGATTATAAAGGTGCTCTACAGGTGTCTCCAAAGGTACATGTTGGGTTGGCGTATTTCGAGATTAGGATTTGTCACTCTGATTGTCGGAGAGGTATCTCCGGGCCCTCTCGGTAATGCACATCACGTAAGCCTTGCAAGCATTGCAACTAATGAGTTAGTTGCGGGATGATGTTTTACAGAACGAGTAAAGAGACATGCCGGTAACGAGATTGAACTAGGTATTAAGATACCGGTGATCGAATCTCAGGCAAGTAACATACCGATGACAAAGGGAATAACGTATGTTGTTATGCGGTCTGGCCGAGAAAGATCTTCGTAGAATATGTAGGAGCCAATATGAGCATCCAGGTTCCGCTATTGGTTATTGACCGGAGACGTGTCTCGGTCATGTCTACATTGTTCTCCAACCTGTAGGGTCCGCACGCTTAACCTTATGATGGCAGTTTCATTATGAGTTGATATGTTTTGATGTACTGAAGGTTGTTCGGAGTCCCGGATGTGATCACGGACATGATGTAGAGTCTTGAAATAGTCGAAACATGAAGATTGATATATTGGAAGCCTATGTTTGGACATCGGAGGTGTTTCGGGTGAAATTGGCATTTTACCGGAGTATCGGGAGGTTACCGGAACCCCCCGGTAACATAACGGCCCTTAATGGGCCTAGTGGAGGAAGAGGAGAGGAGGCCAAGGGGCAGCCGCGCGCCCCTCCCCCCAAGTCCGAATTGGACAAGGAGGGGGGCGGCGCCCCCCCTTTCCTTTCCCCTCTCTCTCTCTCCCCTTCCCCCCCAAGTCCTAGTCCAACATGGAATAGAGGGGAGTCCTACTCCCGGTAGGAGTAGGACTCCTCCTGGCGCGCCCCTTGCCTAGCTGCACCTCCTCCCCCTTACTCCTTTATATACGGGGGCAGGGGGGCACCCCATAGACACAACAATTGATCATTGATCTCTTAGCTGTGTGCGGTGCCCCCTCCACCATAATCCTCGATAATACTATAGCGGTGCTTAGGCGAAGCCCTGCGACGGTAGAACATCAAGATCATCACCACGCCGTCATGCTGACGGAACTCTTCCTCGACATTCTGCTGGATCGGAGTCCAGGGATCGTCATCGAGCTGAACGTGTGCTAGAACTCGGAGGTGCCGTAGTTTCGGTGCTTGATTGGTCGGGCCGTGAAGACGTACGACTACATCAACCGCGTTGTACTAACGCTTCCTCTTTTGGTCTACGAGGGTACATGGACAACACTCTCCCCTCTCGTTGCTATGCATCACCATGATCTTGCATGTGCGTAGGAATTTTTTGAAATTACTACGTTCCCCAATAGTGGTATCAGAGCCAGGTTTTATGCGTTGATGTTATATGCACGAGTAGAACACAAGTGAGTTGTGGGCGATATAAGTCATACTGCTTACCAGCATGTCATACTTTGGTTCGGCGGTATTGTTGGATGAAGCGGCCTAGACCAACATTACGTGTACGCTTACGCGAGACTGGTTCTACCGACGTGCTTTGCACACAGGTGGCTGGCGGGTGTCAGTTTCTCCAACTTTAGTTGAACCGAGTGTGGCTACGGCCGGTCCTTGTGAAGGTTAAAACATCACCAACTTGACAAACTATCGTTGTGGTTTTGATGCATAGGTAAGAACGGTTCTTGCTAAGCCCGTAGCAGCCACATAAAATTTCAACAACAAAGTATAGGACGTCTAACTTGTTTTTGCAGGGCATGTTGTGATGTGATATGGTTAAGACATGATGCTAAATTTTATTGTATGAGATGATCATGTTTGGTAACCAAGTTATCGGCAACTGGCAGGAGCCATATGGTTGTCGCTTTATTGTATGCAATGCAATCGCCCTGTAATGCTTTACTTTATCACTAAGCGGTAGCGATAGTCGTAGAAGCATAAGATTGGCGAGACGACAACGATGCTACAATGGAGATCAAGGTGTCGTGCTGGTGACGATGGTGATCATAACGGTGCTTCGGAGATGGAGATCACAAGCACAAGATGATGATGGCCATATCATATTACTTATATTGATTGCATGTGATGTTTATCTTTTATGCATCTTATCTTGCTTTGATTGACGGTAGCATTATAAGATGATCTCTCACTAAATTGCAAGATAAAAGTGTTCTCCCTGAGTATGCACCGTTGCCAAAGTTTGTCGTGCCCAGACACCACGTGATGATCGGGTGTAATAAGCTCTACGTCCATCTACAACAGGTGCAAGCCAGTTTTGCACACGCAGAATACTTAGGTTAAACTTGACGAGCCTAGCATATGCAGATATGGCCTCGGAACACTGAGACCAAAAGGTCGAGCATGAATCATATAGTAGATATGATCAACATAGTGATGTTCACCATTGAAAACTACTCCATTTCACGTGATGATCGGTTATGGTTTAGTTGATTTGGATCACGTGATCACTTAGAGGATTAGAGGGATGTCTTTCTAAGTGGGAGTTCTTAAGTAATATGATTAATTGAACTTAAATTTATCATGAACTTAGTACCTGATAGTATCTTGCTTGTTTATGTTTGATTCTAGATAGATGGCCCGTGTTGTTGTTCCGTTGAATTTTAATGCGTTCCTTAAGAAAGCAAAGTTGAAAGATGATGGTAGCAATTACACGGACTGGGTCCGTAACTTGAGGATTATCCTCATTGCTGCACAGAAGAATTATGTCGTGGAAGCACCGCTGGGTGCCAGGCCTGCTGCTGGAGCAACACCAGATGTTATGAACGTCTGGCAGAGCAAAGCTGATGACTACTCGATAGTTCAGTGTGCCATGCTTTACGGCTTAGAACCGGGTCTTCAACGACGTTTTGAATTTCATGGAGCATATGTGATTTTCCAGGAGTTGAAGTTAATATTTCAAGCAAATGCCCAGATTAAGAGATATGAAGTCTCCAATAAGTTCTATAGCTGCAAGATGGAGGAGAATAGTTCTGTCCAGTGAGCATATACTCAAAATGTCTGGGTATAATAATCACTTGATTCAACTGGGAGTTAATCTTCCGGATGATAGCGTCATTCACAGAATTCTCCAATCACTGCCACCAAGCTACAAAAGCTTCGTGATGAACTATAATATGCAAGGGATGAACAAGACAATTCCTGAGCTCTTCGCAATGCTAAAGGTTGCGGAGGTAGAAATCAAGAAGGAGCATCAAATGTTGCTGGTCAACAAGACCACTAATTTCAAGAAAAAGGGCAAAGGGAAGAAGAAGGGGAACTCCAAGAAGAACATCAAGCAAGTTGCTGCTCAGGAGAAGAAACCCAAATCTGGACCTAAGCCTGAAACTAAGTGCTTCTACTGCAAGCAGACTGGTCACCGGAAGCGGAATTACCCCAAGTATTTGGTGGATAAGAAGGATGGCGAGGTGAACAAAGGTATATGTGATATACATGTTATTGATGTGTACCTTACTAGAGCTCGCAGTAGCACCTGTATATTTGATACTGGTTCCATTGCTAACATTTGCAACTCGAAATAGGGACTATGGATTAAGCGAACACTGGCGAAGGACGAGGTGATGATGCGCGTGGGAAATGGTTCCAAAGTCGATGTGATCGCGGTCGGCACGCTACCTCTACATCTACCTTCGGGATTAGTATTAGACCTAAATAATTGTTATTTGGTGCCAGCATTGAGCATGAACATTATATCTGGATCTTGTTTGATGTGAGACGGTTATTCATTTAAATTAGAGAATAATGGTTGTTCTATTTATATGAGTAATATCTTTTATGGTCATGCACCCTTGAAGAGTGGTCTATTTTTTATGGATCTCGATAGTAGTGATACACATATTCATAATGTTGAAACCAAAAGATGCAAAGTTGATAATGACAGTGCAACTTATTTGTGGCACTGCCGTTTAGGTCATATCGATGTAAAGCGCATGAAGAAACTCCATACTGATGGACTTTTGGAACCACTTGATTATGAATCACTTGGTACTTGCGAACCGTGCCTCATGGGCAAGATGACCAAAACACCGTTCTCCGGTACTATGGAGAGAGCAACAGATTTGTTGGAAATCATACATATAGATGTATCTGGTACGATGAATGTTGAGGCTCGTGGCGGATATTGTTATTTTCTCACCTTCACAGATGATTTAAGCAGATATGGGTATATCTACTTAATGAAGCATAAGTCTGAAACATTTGAAAAGTTCAAAGAATTTCAGAGTGAAGTTGAAAATCATCGTAACAAGAAAATAAAGTTTCTACGATCTGATCATGGAGGAGAATATTTGAGTTACGACTTTGGTCTACATTTGAAACAATGCGGAATAATTTCGCAACTCACGCCACCCGGAACACCACAGCGTAATGGTGTGTCCGAACATCGTAATCATACTTTACTAGATATGGTGCGATCTATGATGTCTCTTACAGATTTACCGCTATCATTTTGGGGTTATGCTTTAGAGACGGCCGCATTCACGTTAAATAGGGCACCATCAAAATCCGTTGAGACGACAGCTTATGAACTGTGGTTTGGCAAGAAACCAAAGTTGTCATTTCTGAAAGTTTGGGGCTGCGATGCTTATGTGAAAAAGCTTCAACCTGATAAGCTCGAACCCAAATCGGAGAAATGTGTCTTCATAGGATACCCAAAGGATACTGTTGGGTACACCTTCTATCACAGATCTGAAGGCAAGACATTCGTTGCTAAGAATGGATCCTTTCTAGAGAAGGAGTTTCTCTCGAAAGAAGTGATTGGGAGGAAAGTAGAACTTGATGAGGTAACGATACCTGCTCCCTTATTGGAAAGTAGTACATCACAAAAACCGGTTTCTATGACACCTACACCAATTAGTGAGGAAGCTAATGATAATGATCATGAAACTTCAGATCAAGTTACTACCGAACCTCGTATATCAACCAGAGTAAGATCCGCACCAGAGTGGTACGACAATCCTGTTCTGAAAGTCATGCTACTAGATCATGATGAACCTACGAACTATGAAGAAGCGATGGTGAGCCCAGATTCCGCAAAATGCCTAGAAGCGATGAAATCTGAGATGGGATCCATGTATGAGAACAAAGTGTGGACTTTGGTTGACTTACCCGTTGATCAGCAAGCAATTGAGAATAAATGGATCTTCGAGAAGAAGACTGACGCTGACGGTAATGTTACTGTCTACAAAGCTCGACTTGTTGTGAAAGGTTTTCGATAAGTTCAAGGGATTGACTATGATGAGACCTTCTCACCAGTAGCGATGCTTAAGTCTATCGGAATCATGTTAACAATTGTCACATTTTATGATTATGAAATTTGGCAGATGGATGTCAAAATTGCATTCCTGAATGGATTTATAGAAGAAGAGTTGTATATGATACAACCGGAAGGTTTTGTCGATACAAAGGGAGCTAATAAAGTGTGCAAGCTCCAGCGATCCATTTATGAACTGGTGCAAGCCTCTCGGAGTTGGAATAAACGCTTTGATAGTGTGATCAAAGCATTTGGTTTTGTACAGACTTTTGGAGAAGCCTGTATTTACAAGAAAGTGAGTGGGAGCTCTGTAGCATTTCTGATATTATATGTGGATGACATATTACTGATTGGAAATGATATAGAATTCTGGATAGCATAAAGGGATACTTGAATAAGAGTTTTTCAATGAAAGACCTCGGTGAAGCTGCTTACATATTGGGCATTAAGATCTATAGAGATAGATCAAGACGCTTAATTGGACTTTCACAAAGCACATACCTTGACAAAGTTTTGAAGAATTTCAAAATGGATCAAGCAAAGAAAGGGTTCTTGCCTGTGTTACAAGGTGTGAAGTTGAGTAAGACTCAATGTCCGACCACCGCAGAAGATAGAGAGAAAATGAAAGATGTTCCCTATGCTTCAGCCATAGGCTCTATCATGTATGCAATGCTGTGTACCAGACCTGATGTGTGCCTTGCTATAAGTCTAGCAGGGAGGTACCAAAGTAATCCAGGAGTGGATCACTTGACAGCGGTCAAGAACATCCTGAAGTACCTGAAAAGGACTAAGGATATGTTTCTTGTAGATGGAGGTGACAAAGAGCTCATCGTAAATGGTTACATTGATGAAAGCTTTGACACTGATCCGGACGATTCTAAATCGCAAACCGGATACGTGTTTACATTGAACGGTGGAGTTGTCAGTTGGTGCACTTCTAAACAAAGCATCATGGCGGGATCTACATGTGAAGCGGAGTACATAGCTGCTTCGGAAGCAGCAAATGAAGGAGTCTGGATGAAGGAGTTCATATCTGATCTAGGTGTCATACCTAGTGCATCGGGTCCAATGAAAATCTTTTGTGACAATACTGGTGCAATTGCCTTGGCAAAGGAATCCAGATTTCACAAGAGAACCAAGCACATCAAGAGACGCTTCAATTCTATTCGGGATTTAGTCCAAGTGGGAGACATAGAAATTTGCAAGATACATACGGATCTGAATGTTGCAGACCCGCTGACTAAGCCTCTTCCACGAGCAAAGCATGATCAGCACCAAGGCTCCATGGGTGTTAGAATCATTACTGTGTAATCTAGATTATTGACTCTAGTGCAAGTGGGAGACTGAAGGAAATATGCCCTAGAGGCAATAATAAAGTTATTATTTATTTCCTTATATCATGATAAATTTTTATTATTCATGCTAGAATTGTATTAACCGGAAACATAATACTTGTGTGAATACATAGACAAACAGAGTTTCACTAGTATGCCTCTACTTGACTAGCTTGTTGATCAAATATGGTTATGTTTCCTAGCCATAGACATGAGTTGTCATTTGATTAACGGGATCACATCATTAGGAGAATGATGTGATTGACTTGACCTATCCCGTTAGCTTAGCACTTGATCGTTTAGTTTGTTGCTATTGCTTTCTTCATGACTTATACATGTTCCTATGACTATGAGATTATCCAACTCCCGTTTACCGGAGGAACAATTTGTGTGCTACCAAACGTCACAATGTAACTGGGTGATTATAAAGGTGCTCTACAGGTGTCTCCAAAGGTACATGTTGGGTTGGCGTATTTCGAGATTAGGATTTGTCACTCCGATTGTCGGAGAGGTATCTCTGGGCCCTCTCGGTAATGCAC
The DNA here is from genome assembly GCF_002162155.2 of Triticum dicoccoides. Classification (NCBI taxonomy): domain Eukaryota; kingdom Viridiplantae; phylum Streptophyta; class Magnoliopsida; order Poales; family Poaceae; genus Triticum; species Triticum dicoccoides. Next base: position 188,394,131 of record NC_041386.1, on the reverse strand, counting down.
ATCACTTAAGCCTTGCAAGCATTGCAACTAATGAGTTAGTTGCGGGATGATGTTTTACATAACGAGTAAAGAGACTTACTGGTAACGAGACTAAACTAGGTATTAAGATACCGACGATCGAATCTCGGGCAAGTAACATACCGATCGAATCTCGGACCGGTAAAGATCTTCGTAGAATATGTAGGAGCCAATATGAGCATCCAGGTTCCGCTATTGGTTATTGACCGGAGACATGTCTCGGTCATGTCTACATTGTTCTCGAACCCGTAGGGTCCGCACGCTTAACGTTACGATGACAGTTTCATTATGAGTTTATATGTTTTGATGTACCAAAGGTTGTTCGGAGCCCCAGATGTGATCACGGACATGACGAGGAGTCTCGAAATGGTCGAGACATGAAGATTGATATATTGGACGCCTATGTTTGGACAACAGAAGTGTTCCGGGTGAAATCGGCATTTTACCGGAGTACCGGTAGGTTACCGGAACCCCCTGGTAACCTAATGGGCCTTAATGGGCCTAGTGGAGGAAGAGGAGAGGAGGCCAAGGGGCAGCCGCGCGCCCCTCCTCCCAAGTCCGAATTGGACAAGGAGGGGGGCGGCGCCCCCCCCCCCCCTTTCCTTTCCCCTCTCTCTCTCCTTCCCCCCAAGTCCTAGTCCAACATGGAAAAGAGGGGAGTCCTACTCCCGGTAGGAGTAGTACTCCTCCTGGCGTGCCCCTTGCCTGGCCGCACCTCCTCCTCCTGCTCCTTTATATACGGGGGCAGGGGCACCCCATAGACACAACAATTGATCATTGATCTCTTAGCCGTGTGCGGTGCCCCCTCCACCATAATCCTCGATAATATTGTAGCAGTGCTTAGGCGAAGCCCTACGATGGTAGAACATCAAGATCATCACCACGCCGTCGTGCTGACGGAACTCTTCCCCGACATTCTGCACGTGTGCTAGAACTCGGAGGTGCCGTAGTTTCGGTGCTTGATCGGTCGGGCCGTGAAGACGTACGACTACATCATCCGCGTTGTACTAACGCTTCTGCTTTCCGTCTACGAGGGTACGTGGACAACACTCTCCCCTCCCGTTGCTATGCATCACCATGATCTTGCGTGTGCATAGGAATTTTTTTGAAATTTCTATGTTCCCCAACAGAACAAGCCCCTGGCTGCATCGTGAGTACTAAGAACTCGTACACGTCCATTTATCCGGCCTTTCCACCTTATGGTATTTTATATGGTTTAATCATGTTACTGCAGTCCAACCCACGGCAGCTCCCAGCGATCCTCATCAGGAGGCTCGTTGGACTCAAAGGACATAGCCAGTGAGACCCCGCCGCCGCTTACTCTCCAAAGGCCAAGGGAGACGATGAGGTGCTGTCCCAGAGGACCTTCCCAGGCCAGGGAGAGGTTCAGGAGGCCGCCATGGTGGTGTCGGAGGGTGACCCCTCGGCCGCCGGACACATGGGGGAACAAACCCCCATGGAGACTGACGATGGGGGCCGTGCTCAATTCGGCCCCCTCTGAGCACGGATCCGGGGACCCATAGGGCCCCGGAGTCTGACAAGCAGCCTCCTTCAAGAGAAGGAGGCGTGCCAGTCCCGCCGGTGACCTCTATCCAACCAGAGGCGCCGGATAATCTATTGGAAGTGCTACGAGGCGCTTCCATTGTGGAAAAACACCGTATCCTTATGGGTACGGTGATTGAGAAGGTTCAGTCCGTCAAGAGCGGACTGACCAAAACCTACATCGGCCTGCTGACAAGTTTTGAGGTAAGCGGCGTTAACTGGGAGAATCCCAATATAGACAGTATCCCCTGAGACATTGTCCGGTGTTCGGAAAGAAAAGTTGGATAGAGGATCAATTAAGTTTCGCAGGAAACTAACCGAACTGTGTCTGATTTGAATAAGCAGGCATCGCTGCTGGCCGCAACCGCTCACACTGCCAAAGTCTCTGGACTAAAGCAGAGACTGGAGCGGGCCGAAGAGAAGCTCGGCCAAGCAAGGACGCAGCTGGAAGACCAGCAAGGTATGTAGTGACTTGCTATGTATTCGGAAAGAATAAATGATGTATACTGACCGTAGTGTCATGATACGTGTAGGGGCGATGACCGAGGTCGAGGCTCAGAAAAAGGCACTGGTCGAAGCCGAGGGGAAAGTTGTCAAGGAGCCGGCCGCTTGTAAGAAGCTGAAGGCCAGGCTGAACGAGGTCCAGCAAGAGCTCCAAGATGCTGTGAAGAAGTATGAGGCCTTGGACGGAGATGTTTCGGCTCGAGAGGCCGAACTCTCAAAGGCTCGCCAAAGTGCGGAAGTGGCTCGGGTTGAACCCAGGGTGCCCTCCAGGAGATCCAGGAGGCCAAGAAGTTCGCAGCGGGTAAGGCATTTAGTATGCAAAGCAAGTATGTGAAGAAGTATATTTCCTACTAACCCAGATTCGGAGTTCTCCACAGGCATTTGCAGATCTTCCATGCAGTGTGTCCCACGCCGCGAATTTCTTCTGGGCCGTAGAAGGGAGCTCAATGGAGAAACTGTTCTGGTCGCAATACCTGGCACCAGAGCATCCCGTGCCCTTCACCGATGAGCTAAAACAACTGGTTGAGCTGCATAGGGTGGCCGAACCGGCCATGAGGGATTTGATAATCCGGCTGTGGCCTGCCAAAGCTATGCCCGACAGCTGCTTCGGGCTTGTGAAGCGGCTGGTGAGCGCCTGTCCTCGGCTGGACGTCGTCAAGCGATCGGCCTGCATTGAAGGTGTGCGCATGGTCTTCGCCCGCATCAAGGTGAGGTGGGCGAAGATGGACACCGTCAGGCTGACGACCGAGGGGCTGTCCGAGGGCAAGGAGCACCGCACACCCAAGCGGTATTTTGTAGATGTCCTGGAGGGGTCTCGCATTGTACCAACGCAATGTTCCCAAGACATTATTTTCGAATGAATACATTCATGTTGTCTTTGCCTTGTATGATGAAACAAAATCTCTATGTAATGTAATGTTTTGTTGAAAAATTTCTCCTCCTGTGCGGCCGTGTTATGTGAAATCTGAGAGTTGGACAGTCGTCGGCTTCTGCCCCCACATAGGAAATACGGGGGTGTTGGGGATGTAATCTATACACTCTTGATCCAATTGTTTGGCCCTTGAAGGAGGTGTTTAGCATAACGAACTAGGCAATCGGACTATACGGCTTTAGCACCCTCACTTAGCCATAGGAGTCTGACAAATAGAAATATAGGCGCAACCCCTAGTATCCGGACTAGGATGCTGTAAACACTTGATCGGGTAAGTACCAATCCTTTGCGTAAGGCGGAAAAAATCTCTAAGGATTTGAGCCCTCCTAAGAGCTGACCGGCTCTCGCCCTATCGACAGTTAGTTTTCGGCTTTCTCTACTGAGGTTCTCACTTGGGTAAACCAGGACACATCACAATAGTTCTCCCTTTACTACCCTAGCTGATACAGCAGGAACGTAAGGTAGTAAGAACAGGAGCCGGGCAACCCATCTATTGACGAAATACATGATTCGGAGCCAATGCATATAGTGCTAAATTCGGGGTGCCGAACTATACTGTAAAAGTGTTTGGACTTTTGTTGCCATGTTGTGGGGTGCTATGAAGCCCCTGGCAAACTGAAACGCACCAGAGTGTACGGGTGTTAGCTGATAAAGTCACCAGAAAAGAAAAGAAAAAAAGGAAGAAAAAGAAGAACAAGTGATAGGCTAGACCCGTAAAATTTGGGCCGCAAACTGTTTCTATTATAATTTCCTTGGTGCGTTAAAGAGCATTTATACAAGTGGTGCTATGAGCAGAAGGCTATTTACTATGCCTTAACCAAGGGAGAGCTGCGTGTGGGTCTTGAAAACAGGTAAAGGGATCGCCAAAGAATCCACCTAAAGATTCCCAGTACGTCCATGCTTCTTGTCGCTTGGTATTTTTGTCCTTCGAAAAGAGTCGATGGTCAAGCCATCAGGAAAGACCTGCGAAAAAGAGAAAGATAAAAAAGAAAAAAGGAAATAATTAAATTATGTGTGTCCGACGCGGTCGAGCCATATTGCGGATCACAAGCAGATTATGCCTCCATCCGTGTCCATGGTACTTTTAGTGCGTAATTATGTACGCGCGGTACAATTGCCGTTACTTGGTCAGGACTGGGACGGAGGCCAAATTGCTAGTCGAGCTCTTGACGAGCTGAGATGTCCTTCTACAGAATGGTTCAGACTCTCTTGACAGTGTCCGGGGGATCGTCCGCGGAATTGAGGTTCTGCTTGAAAAGGCCGCCATGTACCTCTGTCGCTAAGGCAGCGGTGTGCTCCTCGGTGCGGAGGGAGCGTTCCGTGTTTCCATTGACTGTTATGACGCCGCATGGTCTAGGCATCTTGAGCTTGAGATAAGCGTAGTGTGGCACCGCATTGAATCGAGAAAATGCGGTTCGTCCGAGCAGTGCGTGGTAGCCGCTGCGAAAGGGGACGATATCGAAGATTAACTACTTGCTTCGGAAGTTGTCCGGAGATCCGAAGACAACCTCTAGTGTGATTGAGCCTGTACAGCAGGCCTCTATGCCGGGTATGTCTCCTTTAAAGGTAGTCTTTGTGGGCTTGATCCGCGATGGGTTAATGCCCATTTTGCGCATTGTATCCTGATAGAGCAAGTTGAGGCTGCTGCCACCGTCCATCAGGACTCGCGTCAGGTGGAACCCATCAATTATTGGGTCCAGGACCAGTGTGGCTGAACAACCGTGATGGATACTGGTCGGATGATCCCGACGATCAAAAGTGATCAGGCATCACGACCATGGATTAAATTTTGGGGCGACTGGCTCTATCGCGTAGACGTCCCTGTGGGGATGTGGGTAGCGTATATCATGTTCACCATTTTAACCTAAGGGGGAAACTTCTTATGTCCTCCTGTGTTCGGTGGCAGGGGCTCCTTGCCGTCTTCGCTTTGTGATCACTTATCCTTGTTTTCGGCATTTAACTTGCCGGCCTATTTAAAAACCCAACAATCTCTATTGGTATGATTGGGTGGTTTGTCTGGGGTGCCATGAATCTAGCACGGACGATCGAGTATGCGGTCCAAGCTAGATGGGCCCGAATTGTTCTTTTTGAACGGTTTCTTTCACTGACCGGACTTAGAGACACTGAATTCAGCATTGACCGCCGTATCCTCACTGTTGTCATTGTTGTTTCGACGCTTGTATCTGTTGCGTCGAGACTTTTCATTTCTATTTTTAGCTTCAGGTGTGCTGACATCGTTTGCATTGTTCTTGCTACGGGCCAGCCTACTATCCTCGCCCGCACAAAAGCGGGTCATGAGTGCCGTGAGGGCCGCCATGGACTTTGGTTTCTCTTGGCTGAGGTGACGGGCGAGCCATTCGTTGTGGATGCTGTGTTTGAAGGCCACTAGGGCTTCAGCATCCGGACAGTCGATGATTTGGTTCTTTTTGGTTAAGAACCTAGTCCAGAATTTCCTGGCGGACTCTCCGAGCTGTTGAACTATATGGCTTAAGTCATCAGCGTTCGGAGGTCGAACATATGTACCTTGGAAGTTATCAGGGAAGGCTTCTTCCAAGTCCTCCCAGCTGCCAATGGAATTTTCGGGCAGGCTGTTCAACCAGTGCCAGGATGGTCCTTTGAGTTTGAGGGGGAGGTATTTAATGGCATGGAGGTCATCGCCGTGGGCCATATGAATATTGAGAATGAAGTCTTCGATCCATACCGCGGGGTTTGTGGTTCCATCGTATGATTCTATATTCACGGGTTTGAACCCTTCTGGGAATTCATGTTCCATGACTTCGTCCGTGAAGCAATGAGGGTGTGTGGTACCTCTATATCGGGCCATATTGCGATGTAGCTCTGATGGGGTCCGTCTGCGGCTTTCAGCCCACGCATGACGAGGTTTGTCACATCCGAATAGATGGCTGTCGTTGCTTGTCGGGGCACGTCCTCGTGATCCATAGATCCATCTGGTATGTCTTGCTTTATTATTCAGGTCCTGTCGAAGGTCGTATGTATGACCGTAAGCTGATTTACCTCTGCCTTTGCGATGAGGCGGGGCGGGATGGTGTTTGGCTTGAGTTGCCGCTTTATCCCGACCATGTGGTTGTCGGTCAGCCACATTGCGCGATGCTGGTTTGTGTTCCGGCGCCTCATCGTCGAACTGAGGTAGGAATTTGTGCTTCAGGTAGCATCTGGATGGGCGCTTGAGGCCGTATTCTTCGGTTGCTAGGACATTGGTCTATTTATCGTTGAGAAGATCTTGGTCAGCTTGAAGCTGCTTCTTCTTCTTCTTTAGGCTCCTTGCAGTGGCTATTAGCTGGCGCTTGAAGCGCTCCTGCTCAAGAGGTTCCTCAGGCACGATGAAATCCTTAGTGCCGAGGCTCACCTCATCCTTAGAGAGCGGAAGATCATTACTGTCCTCCGAGTCTGCATGCGTGGCCTGTTTACCAGGGCTAACCTACCCATCTTCCCGTTCATCCTGTTCGGTACCTGCGTTGACGGGGTCTTCGTTGTCTTCGGCACCTTCCGGAGTGTTATCTTCTCCTGTGCCGGTGTTGCTATCTTTACTACGGCGTGACTTAGAGTGGTGGCATGATTGTATCTCACAAGGTTTATCCTCAACTGGATCTTTTCTGTCATTGCCGCTGTTCTCCTTTGGTGCATCCACCAGGTATACATCATACGAGGAAGTGGTTGTCTAGGATCCGGTGAACGGCAGGTTCTGGCCCTCCTCTTCTGCGGCATCGTCGTCCATACCATCGATGTCGTCGGAGCCGTAATCGAGCATGTTAGTTAAATCTTCGACAATGGCTATGAAGTGGGCGGTGGGTGGGTTGTGAAATTCTCCATCATCAGCCTCCGGTTCGAGCTGGACACAATTCGGCTGTGAGCCTCCTGCTAAAGATAGTGGTCTTAACGAGTTTAGCACATCACCCAGAGGCGAGTGCCGGAAGATGTCCGCGCGCTGAATTCGGCGATCGATGACCGATCATGCTCGACATGCGCGGTCGCACATAGTTCGGAACTTATAACCGGAAAAGAGTCCATAGCTCCAGTGTCACAGATGTTACTTGAAGTTAAGTCCGTGTTCGGCTCCAACACCGTGGAGTCTGCGGCTTTCGTGGCAGGGTTGAGCTTCCTGTCCTCGGATGGTGCGACCTGCTCCAGATCTACATCCAGAATGGTTTCAGGTGCAATTTCTTGGGTATGGCCTGATGACAGATCTAAGTCGTGTTCATCGTGGTCGCTGGGAGCGGCTATCGTGCCCTCGAATCCGTCGAAGATCAAGTCTTTACGGATATCTGCGATGTAGCTTAATCTTACAAATCTGACCTGGTGGACAGGGGCATAGCTTTCGATCTGCTCCAGATGGCCAAGCGAGTTGGCCCGTAGCACGAAGCCGCCGAACATGAAGATCCATCCGGGGAGGATGACTTCCCCTTGGATAACATCATTGTAGATGATTGAAGGAGCCATCAAACCTTTTGAGGACGGCATAGTGGAACTCTCAATGAAAGCACCAATGTCGGTGTCAAAACTGGCAGATCTCGGGTAGGGGGTCCCGAACTTTGTGTCTAGGATCGATGGTAACAGGAGACAGGGGACACAATGTTTACCCAGGTCCGGGCCCTCTCTATGAAGGTAATACCCTACTTCCTGCTTGATTTATCTTGATGAATATGAGTATTACAAGAGTTGATCTACCACGAGATCGTAATAGCTAAAACCCTAAAAGTCTAGCCTGGCTATGATTATGATTATCCGGGCTATCTACGGACCTAGCCCTCCGGTTTATATAGACACAGAAGGGATCTAGGGTTACACAAGGTCAGTTACAAAGAAAGGAATCTTCATAGTTGGTCGCCAAGCTTGCCTTCCACGCCAAGGGGAGTCCCATCCGGACACGGGTAGAGTCTTCGGTCTTTGTATCTTCACTGCCCAACAGTCCGACCAACATCCAATAGGTCGGACGCCCGAGGACCCCTTAGTCTGGGACTCCCACAATGGCCCATGTGAATCATGGGACATTAACAGGTACAAAGAAATTTGCTGTTCATTCTGGGCTAGAGTTACCATGGGCCTTTAAAGGGCCTAAAGATACGAAGGTCTCATATGGGTCGAAAGACGTCATGGGCCATACATGGGCCGAAAGTGAAATGGGCTGGTGTTATATTCGACGGCCCACATGACGTTGTTTTGACGATTTCGGGTAGGCCCTAACAAGTCGTGAGTTACCGGGCCGTAAAATGGGCTATTTGCGAAGAGACCGTTAATAGGCTTTTCATGAGCCAGCCCGCTAACTTTTGGCCAAGTCAAACGGGCCGGCAATTGAAAGCTAAATGGGCTGGTGGTGGGCCGTCGCACGTGTCGACATATCATAGGTGCCTATCTGACCCACTCACGAGCTGACACGTGTTTCCTCCAGCCAATCAGAATTTTACACGTGGAAATTCCCATTGGTCCGGGCTGTTAACGGGTTATCAGATCCAAACCGGACCCGATAGCTTGACGGCGACCCGTTACGGTGGATGCCACGTGTCGGTCACCCTTGACGAAAGCACTTCTGTGACGCGCAATTTATCGTCATGGAAGTGGACACTTCCATGATGATAATTTTGGTAATGTCATGGAACACTTCTACGACAGCATAGATATGACTATCTTGATTCTGTCATGAAATCGTCATGGATGTACATGCATGACAGAAAACGTGACCTACTGTGAGAAACATGTATCATCACGAAAGTGTCTTTTTTGTAGTGTACAGATTAAACGAAGATTGGCTAAGGACGAGGTGACGATGCACGTCGCAAATGGTTGCAAGCTCAATGTGATCACCGTTGGCACGCTTCCTCTACATCTACCTCCAGGATTAGTTTTAGACCTGAATAATTGTTATTTGGTGCTAGCATTCGGAGGTCGAACATATGTACCTTGGAAGTTGCCAGGGAAGGCTTCTTCCAAGTCCTCCTAGCTGCCAATGGAATTTTCGGGCAGTCTGTTCAACCAGTGTGGGGTTGGTCCTTTGAGTTTGAGGGGGAGGTATTTAATGGCATGGAGGTCATCGCCGCGGGCCATATGAATATGGAGAATGAAGTCTTCGATCCATACCGCGGGGTCTGTGGTTCCATTGTATGATTCTATATTCACGAGTTTGAACCCTTCTGGGAATTCATGTTCCATGACTTCGTCCGTGAGGTAATGAGGGTGTGCGGCACCTCTATATCGAGCCGTATTGCGACGTAGCTCTGATGGGGTCCATCTACGGCTTTCATCCCGCGCATGATGAGGTTTGTCACGTCCGAATAGATGGCCGTCATTGCATGTCGGGGCACGTCCTCACGATCCATAGATCCATCGGGTATGTCTTGCTTTATTATTCAGGTCCTGTCGAAGGTCATATGTATGACTGTGAGCTGATTTACCTTTGCCTTTGCGATGAGGCGGGGTGGGCTGGTGTTCGGCTTGAGTTGCCGCTTTATCCCAACCACGTAGTGGTCGGTCAGCCACATTGCATGATGGTGGTATGTGTGCCGGCGCCTCGTCGTCGAACTAAGGTAGCAATTTGTGCTTCTGGTAGCATCTGCCTGGGCGCTTGAGGCCGTATTCTTCAGTTGCTAGGACATTGGTCTATTTATCATTGAGCAGATCTTGGTCAGCTTGAAGCTGCTGCTACTTCTTCTTCAGGCTCCTTGCAGTGGCTATTAGCTGGCGCTTGAAGCGCTCCTGCTCAAGAGGTTCCTCAGGCACGATGAAATCCTCAGTGCCGAGGCTCACCTCATCCTCGGAGAGCGGAAGATCATTACTGTCCTCCGAGTCTGCATGCGTGGCCTGTTTACCAGGGCTAACCTGCCCATCTTCCCGTTCATCCTGTTCGGTACCTACGTTGATGGGGTTTTCGTTGTCTTCGGCACCTTCTGGAGTGTTATCTTCTCCCATGCCGGTGTTGCTATCTTTACTGCGGCATGACGTAGAGCGGCGCCGTTGACACCGGTGCTTCCATTGTATATCACAAGGTTTATCCTCAACTGGATCTTTTTTGTCATTGCCGCCGTTCTCCTTTGGTGCATCCACCATGTATACATCATACGAGGAAGTGGCCGTCCAGCGTCCGGTGAACGGCGGGTTCTGGCCCTCCTCTTCTCCGGCATCGTCGTCCATACCATCAATGTCATCGGAGCCGTAATCGAGCATGTTAGTTCAGTCTTCGACAGTGGCTATGAAGTGGGCGGTGGGTGGGAAGTGAAATTCTCCATCATCAGCCTCCGGTTCGAGCCGGAAATAATTCGGCTGTGAGCCTCCCTGTAAAGATAGTGCTCTTAACGAGTTTAGCATGTCGCCCAGAGGCGAGTGCCGGAAGATGTCCGCGGCGCTGAATTCGGCGATCGATTACCGATCATGCTCGACATGCGCGGTCGCACATAGTTCGAAACTTATAACTGGAAACAAGTCCGTAGCTCCGGTGTCATAGATGTTACTTGAAGTTAAGTCTGTGTTCGGCTCCAATGCCCTGGAGTCTGCGACTTCCTTGGCGGGGTTGATCTTCTTGTCCTCGGATGGTGCGACCTGCTCCAGATCTAAGTCCAGAGCGATTTCAGGTGCAATTTCCTGGGTATGGCCCAATGACAGATCTAAGTCATGTTCATTGTGGTCGCTGGGAGCGGCTATCATGGCCTCGAATCCGTCAAAGATCAAGTCTTTGCGGATATCTGCGACGTAGGTCAAGCTTACAAAACTGACCTGGTGGCCAGGGGCGTAGCTTTCGATCTGCTCCAGATGGCCAAGCGAGTTGGCCCGTAGCGCGAAGCCACCGAACACGAAGATCCATCCGGGGAGGATGACTTCCCAGCATCATTGTAGATGATTGAAGGAGCCATCAAACCTTTTGAGGACGACATAGTGGAACTCTCAATGAAAGCACCAATGTCGGTGTCAAAACCGGCGGATCTCGGGTAGGGGGTCCCGAACTGTGCGTCTAGGATCGATGGTAATAAGAGACGGGGGACACAATGTTTACCCAGGCCCGGGCCCTCTCTATGAAGGTAATGCCCTACTTCCTGCTTGATTTATCTTGATGAATATGAGTATTACAAGAGTTGATCTACCACGAGATCGTAATAGCTAAAACCCTAAAAGTCTAGCCTGACTATGATTATGATTATCCGGGCTATCTATGGACCTAGCCCTCCGGTTTATATAGACACAGAAGGGATCTAGGGTTACACAAGGTCGGTTACAAAGAAAGGAATCTTCATAGTTGGTTGCCAAGCTTGCCTTCCACGCCAAGGGGAGTCCCATCCGGACATGGGTAGAGTCTTTGGTCTTCGTATCTTCACGGCCCAACAGTTCGGCCAACATCCAATAGGTCGGACGCCCAAGGACCCCTTAGTCTAGGACTCCCTCAATGGCCCATGTGAATCATGGGCCGTTAACAGGTACAAAGAAATTTGCTGTTCATTCTGGGCAAGAGTCACCATGGGCCTTTAAAGGGCCTAAAGATACGAAGGCATCATATGGGCCGAAAGACGTCATGGGCCATTCATGGGCTGAAAGTGAAATGGGCTGGTGTTATATTCGACGGCACACATGACGTTGTTTGGACGATTTCGGGTAGTCCCTACCAAGTCGTGAGTTACCGGGCCATAAAATGGGCTATTTGCGAAGAGACCGTTAACAGGCTTTTCATGGGCTAGCCCGCTAACTTTTGGCCAAGTCAAACGGGCCGGCCATTGAAAGCTAAATGGGCCGATGGTGGGCCATCGCATGTGTCGACATATCATAGGCGCCTACCTGACCCACTGATGAGCTAACATGTGTTTCCTCCGGCCAATCAGAATTTTACACGTGGAAACTTCCCATTGGTCCGGGCTGTTAACGGGTTATCGGATCCAAAACCGAACCTGCTAGCTTGACGGCGACCCGTCATGGTGGATGCCACGTGTCATTCACCCTTGACGAAAGCACTTCTGTGACGCGCGATTTATCGTCATGGAAGTGGACACTTCCGTGATGATATTTTTGGTAATGTCATGGAACACTTCTACGACAACATAGACATGACTATCTTGATTCTGTCATAAAATCGTCATGGATGTACATGCATGACAGAAAACGTGACCTACTGTGAGAAACATGTATCATCACGAAAGTGTCTTTTTTTGTAGTGTATAGATTAAACGAAGATTGGCTAAGGACGAGGTGCCGATGCGCGTCCCAAATGGTTCCAAGGTCGATGTGATCGCCGTCGGCACGCTACCTCTACATCTACCTTCGGGATTAGTTTTAGACCTGAATAATTGTTATTTGGTGCTAGCGTTGAGAATGAACATTATACCTAGATCTTGTTTGATGTGAGACGGTTATTCATTTAAATCAGAGAATAATGGTTGTTCTATTTATATGAGTAATATCTTTTATGGTCATGAACCAAATGTTGTGGAAATCTTCAAGGACTGTCACACTAGCAAGACGAAGGGCATGACTACACCAGTCAAACCCGTTATTGTAAGTCCTTAATCCTCATGCCTTTTAACTACTACTTACTATGACTCATGCCTTGAACTGCATGGTTTGCAGCCAATGTCTATTACTCTTTGCAATTATATACACAATTGTCTTAGCGTATCATTGCACCTTACAAGGTTTGAAAGAGAGGAGTGATGTTCCTTTGATCTTGACCTGTAATCTAGTTCCATGTTGGACTTGCCCACACAACGTTACAATTGCCTGTTTGTCTGTTCTCAGTTGTTTTGTGATATGAATGATGTCATATTATGCTTACCTTATTATAAACTTTCTCTCTTTATCCTTAGCTGTCAATACAATGTGAAGAAATAGACAATACATTAGCCATGGGACATGGTCATATGTTCGGAACCTGGTTTTATTATGTACTTTGCAGTAAAATACAACTAATATTTTACATGGGTTCACCAGAATAAGTTCTGTATATAGACCAAAGCTATTTTGTTTGGTTTTGTTGCCTCCTTAATATCTTCTGTTCTGGTACTACTGTAAAAACTCAACTTTTAAGCAAGCTATGGAAAAAATGGTGGAACCACCACCTTCTGAAGGTGGCGAGGCAACTATAACCGCAATGTCAGTTCTTGCTGTAGTGGGTCAGTACCTGTCCACTAACAGTGCCAAAAGCACGTTCCTGCGTAATACTGGGTTGGTTGTTAAGGCAATCTTGTCCAAACTGCCTCATGATCAAGATATGCAAGTTCAAAACAATCTTATATCTGCGCTCAAGACACAAGTCCGTTCCCTAACAGAGACCCTTTGTGAAACAAGGACATACATTGTTCGATGTCGTCAAGGTATGCATGGTTTTGAAACCAGACTATCATACATTTTCTATGTTGTTCAGGAGCCTAGGAGAAATGATGCCGAAGGTTATGGTTCTCCATTGGACAATACAACATGAAAACTTAACAGTTAGGTCAAATGAACTGAGCTTCTGAACTTCTGGTGGTGCATTTATCTGCCAGACTGTTAACTTTTATGCCAACCTTCCTTTTGTTTTATAGTTGTAATTTGTTTTGTGGCAATACAAAATTTGTTCTTAACATGCAGCCACCGGCTGAAGAAAATAGCAAGCCATTTTTGTATAGTGTAGGGTGTTCCCTATGTTTGCACTGGTAGCGATCTTTGATGCCCAGTGGATGTAATCTGTGCAATCGCCTTAATAGCCTAGCGATAGTTCCAGGCTTATTTATTTCCTAGTATTTGTTTTCCTTGGTTTGCTACTGGCCATGGGCCATATACGGACTGTGGTAACCATCACCCTGCTACGGGCCGTAGGATCCATGGGCCTCCTACGGGCTGTCTTTAAATGGGACTCCAACATGGTTGTAGAATCGGTGGGCCTCGGGCCGTTAGATAAATGGCTCTACATGGGTCGTAAACGTGCGTAATTGGTATCGGCCCAGCACGGGAATGGGCTGTTAACAGGCCGGAGGACAGCAAACTCTTAATTCTGTCACAGGCATAACGGGTCATTAATGGGCTAGAATATAGGACGGGCTGGAAACAGCGCAATGGTTTAACAAGCTAGGAAAGGGCCGACTCTTCCCACGGGCCGAATTTGGCCCATTAGGGGAATAGGCCAGTAACAGGCCAGAAGTAATCAAGGGCCAGAAAGGAGCCTAAGAATGTATGGGCCGTCAGTAGGCCGAAATCTAACATGGGTTGGAAACGGCTATCGGTGTTAAAACCGGCGGATCTCGGGTAGGGGGTCCCGAACTGTGCGTCTAGGATCGATGGTAATAGGAGACGGGGGACACAATGTTTACCCAGGTTCGGGCCCTGTCTATGGAGGTAATACCCTACTTCTTGCTTGATTGATCGTGATGAATATGAGTATTACAAGAGTTGATCTACCACGAGATCGTAATGGCTAAAACCCTAAAAGTCTAGCCTGGCTATGATTATGATTATCCGGGCTATCTACGGACCTATCCCTCCGGTTTATATAGACACAAAAGGGATCTAGGGTTACACAAGGTCGGTTACAGAGAAAGGAATATTCATAGTTGGTCGCCAAGCTTGCCTTCCACGCCAAGGGGAGTCCCATCCGGAGGGCTAGAAGGAGAGTTATGGGAGTTCAATCCAAAGAAGCACCATACCCTGAAGAGGCTCTTCGAAACCACTCGTGAAGATGCCTGGAAGTTTCTTTTCAAGGGCGACGAGACACCGCCAGCCACAGACTCGGACCGCGGGCACGACATTAACCACCTCGCCAACGAGGTATGTTTTTTAACGCATCCTCTACTTGCTTGTTTAAAGGATGATATTTGAGATTTTATTATCATAGCTCCTTCAGGAAATTGATGGAGAGGGCGAAGCGGATCCAGTGTCCGGCTCCGCTGCCTGAAGAACCAGTCATACCGCGTCTAGCAAAGATGCTGGTGCCGGCACCCTATAAGGCGCCAGAGAAGAAGGCCAATGGGAAGGCCAAGGGGGTCTGGAGTGGCCCCCGCCGCAAGGGCGCTTCGGAGGCGACGTCCGAAGACAAGACCCGCTCCTCCGCTGCCGAAGACAATGACGACGAGGAGGATGAGGAGAGAGACTCTCCCCTTGATGGGGGGGAGAAGAGGGCGGCCTCCACAAATCTGGAGGCGGAGGCGACCAAGAATGAGAAAGGCCCTCTCGTGGGCAGCTCCGCGTGGGACGTCAACGACAGTCCAGAGTGATGCCCCCGGAACAAGCCCCTGGCCGCATCGTGAGTATTAAGAACTCCTACACGTCCATTTATCTAGCATTTCCACCTTATGTTACTTCAGTTCGAACCACGACAGCTCCCAGCGATCCTCATCAAGAGGCTCATTGGACTCAAAGGACATGGCAAGCGAGACACCGCCGGCCGCTTACTCTCCCAAGGCCAAGGGAGACGACGAGGTGCTGTCCCAGAGGACCTTCCCAGGCCAGGGAGAGGTTTAGGAGTCCGTCATGGTGGCGCCAGAGGGTGACCCCTGGGCCGCCGGACACATGGGGGAACAAACCCCCATGGAGACTGACGATGGGGGCCGTGCTCAATTTGGCCCCCTCTGAGCATGGATCCGGAGACCCATACAGCCCCGGAGTCTGACAAGCAGCTTCCTTCAAGAGAAGGAGGCGTGCCAGTCCCGCCGGCGACCTCTGTCCAACCAGAGGCGCCAGATAATCTATTGGAAGCGGTACGAGGCGCTTCCAATGTGGAAGAACACCGTATCCTTATGGGTACGGTGATTGAGAAGGTTCAGTCCGTCAAGAGTGGACTGACCAAAACCTGCAGCGGCCTACTAAGAAGTTTTGAGGTAAGCGGCGTTAACTGAGAAAATCCCAATATAGACAGTATCCCTTGAGACATTGTCCGGTGTTCGGAAAGAAAAGCCGGATAGAGGATCAATTAAATTTCGCAGGAAACTAACCAAAATGTGTCTGATGTGAATAAGCAGACATCGCTGCTGGCCGCGACCGCTCACACCGCCGAAGTCTCTGGACTAAAGCAGAGACTGGAGTGGGCCGAAGAGAAGCTGGGCCAGGCGAGGAAGCAGCTGGAAGACTAGCAAGGTATGTAGTTGTCAGGACCCCAATTCCAAGTCACATCGATCTAGCCGGTAACACCTCATATCACTTTGCGGCCTCACGCATGGTAACCCACGGGTGTCACCTTACCATGGCCCGGGACCGTTTGCGCCTTTTGGCTCATGTATATGATAGTGTCGCTAGCATCCATATGACAGAGAACCCGGGGCGACATGGCTAGTCGTGAACCCAAAGCGGCACAGACCTATGGAGACAGGCATACATGAATCACATCGAGCATGTCGGTCATCAGCGAGTGATTCCGGGCTGTAACACTTGGCTAACAGGACTCCGGGAACCCGGGCTGTAGCAGGCTAGGCAGGACTCCGGATGTCACCGCATGACATTTCCCTGAAGGGACAGACACAGGAACGAAGTGAAACACATGCCGGCCAGTCAAGTGATCTGAGCAGTAGTGTTGGGCTAGCAGGACTCCGGTGAACCGGGCTGTAGCGGACTACTATGGCTCAAGGAAGCACTAGACTACATTTCCCCATAAGAGAGGCTGCCAAGGATAAACAACTAGATTGTTGGATCCCACACATACCAAGCATTTCAATCATACACACAATATGCTCGGTATGTGTAAAAACAACATGGCATCACAACATAACTCTACGACTCAAAGTATTTATTCATTAGGCTCCGAGGAGCGAGATATGACAAACATGGGTCTTATGACCCAACATACAGAGCATACAAGCAACAAGCACATGCGGAAGCTTAACTTGTTTGAGTATAGACAACTACAAATGAAGAAGGCTGAGAAGCCTGACTATCTACCAGATCCTGCCGAGGGCACAAGATCGTAGCTGAGATATCAAGCTAAACATTGAAGTCCACGCGAAACTACTAGCGAGATTGAAGTCGCTCTGCAAAACATAAATTAAGCAAATGTGAGTACAGATGTACCCAGCAAGACTTACATCAGAACTAACCACATATGCATCAGTATCAACAAAGAGGGTGGTGGAGTTTAACTGCAGCAAGCCAGCTTTGACTTAGTGGCTAACCTGAACTACGACTGCAAGTAACTCTTTTGAGGTGGCGCACACGAGTCCACATATTCACCATTCAATACACCACTATGGATCCACTCCCGTCTCCCTACGAGAAGGCCATCCATAGCACTCACACTTATCTTGTGAGTTTTAGAGTATCCACTTTCACTTGTCTATGAACTGTTATAGGCAACCCAGAAGTCCATTACTGCGGACACGGCTATTCGAATAGATGATGTTAACCCTGTAGGGGTGTACTTCTTCACACATGCTCTCACCACTTACCGTCGTTTACACGACATGTACTCGGCAACCTTCAAGCGGAAGCCCAACAAGGGTGTCGGCCACGGCCTACCTAAACACTCAAGTCTCTAGTCCAGGTTTATCGCCTATCCAGGTTCCATCCGCAGGGAGTCCGACCGAGGTTTCCACATACGGCCCCGGACGATGTGTACAGGGTTCCGAGACACCAAACGGGCGCCCGGCATGCCCGACCACGGTGTATCTACCGCATCATAGCCCACCCCTAGGGTCAGCGCTACGCACGGCCACCAACACATATCCTATAAACACTAGAAACTAGTTGCAACTCCTGGACAGAGGACAAGGGTGATCAAGAAGACGAGAGGGTCCATTGGTTTCGGGCCCAATGCATGGTAGTAACTGTTTCATGGATCACAAACACAGAACTCAGTTCCTAAGGACAGTTTCAATGAGACAACCCACCATGTACTCCTACATGGCCTCTCACTGCTACCTTTACCAAATCGTGTTCACACACTTAGCTCACACACAGTAGGACATGTTCATCACTGTTCCAATTCATCCCCAATGAATCAGACCTGACTCAACTCTAAGCAGTAGCAGGCATCACAAATAAGCATGCTTGAGTAGGCACATCAGGGCTCAAACAACTCCTACTCATGCTAGTGGGTTTCATCTATTTACTGTGGCAATGACAGGTCATGCAGAGGAGAGGGGTTCAACTACCGCGACATGTAACAGTTGAATCATTGTTGTCCTAATGCAGTAAAAGAGAGCAGGAGCGAGAGAGTGGGATTGTATCGGAATGAACAAGGGTGTTTTGCTTGCCTGGCACTTCTGAAGATATCATTGGGTCTTCATCAGTGTCAATGATCACAGCATCGGTACAACGTCTATCGAGAGGGGACAACCACCGCCAATAGAGAAGGAACACAATCAATGCAATGCACAACATGATGCATGATAATGACATGGCAATATGTTGTTGATTGAGCTAATGCAACTAGCAACACAATTAAATGAAGTTGGTTTGAATACAAGATTCAAATTCCAACTCCATAAATGATTATTTAAATGCCCTTTATTGGATTTGTCCTAAAACAGTGGCCTTAAATTGTTCTAACATGCATGAAAATGCCATAAACAGATTCCTTGAATTTTTCTGATAATTTTTCATATATAAATTATTTCATTCTGAGTTATAGATTATT
This sequence comes from Triticum dicoccoides, assembly GCF_002162155.2. Classification (NCBI taxonomy): domain Eukaryota; kingdom Viridiplantae; phylum Streptophyta; class Magnoliopsida; order Poales; family Poaceae; genus Triticum; species Triticum dicoccoides. The sequence goes on along the minus strand of NC_041386.1, from coordinate 188,375,610 downwards.
TTCTATGATTTTTTGAAGTTTTGGACATTTTCTGAATTAAATAAATCATTTCTGATTTATTTAAAATCCAGAAAAGCGTTTATGACCTCATCACTATGTCACTATGATGTCATCCAGTCAACAGGACGGGTCCAGGTCAAACCTGACCTACGGGACCCATTGGTCAGCGACCCTGGGCTAGTTAGGTCGCCGACAGGTGGGCCCAGTCAACGTTGACTAAGTCAAAGTCAAGCTGACATGTGGGGTCCGCAGGATTAGCACTAATTTAAGCAGGATATTTAGACTAACCTAATTAGGCTCGGGGACCCACATGTCAGTGTCTGTTAGGATGGGTAATTAACAGAGATTAGCACTAATTACGCCGCCACGTCGGCATGCCGGAGTTTGGCCGGTGGCGACCTCAAGCCATGGAGGAGTCTGCTCGGGATTGAGCTACAGGTGATGGTTTTAAGCGTGGTTTGCAGCTACGGGACACTGACACTCGCGCGCATCCAATGGTGGAGGCGGTCGGAGCTGGGGTGGCCTGCAGAGGCACCGGCGACGAGCGAGGCGGCGGCCGGAGCTACGGGTTCAAGCGGGGCGAGGCCACAGAGGACGGGAGGGCTAGCTAAGGGGCTCACTAAGCTCCTGAAGATGCTAGGAGCACGGTGCCGTGCTCGTTTTCGAGCCTCAGTGGCTACAGTGACGGCGGCGACATCGCCGGCGCCATGGAATTCTCGGCCAAGACGGGGCTATGGCCTAGAGGTCGAAAGCGACCAGGGGAGAAGGGGGAAACGACTCGGGGGCTCACTGTGGTGACGTAGGGATGGCCAGCATGCTCGGGGAAGCGTCGGAGGCGGTGAATCGACCGGCGAAGTCCGGTGAGCAGAAGCGGTGGTGACGAGCTCGAAGACGACGACATGGTGATCCTCGGCTTGCGTGGCTTGGCGAGGAGGAAGAGGGGCACCAGGCGGAGCTCGGGGGTGCATCGGAGAGGCTCAAAGATGGATGTGGCCGTGGGGGAGCTCGTCGGCGGCGACAGCTGCGTTCGGTCGCGCGCGTGAGAGAGAGAGACGGAGAAGGGGACGAGGGCGAGGGAGAGTGCGAGAGCGTCAAGGGGGTCTAGGGGGGTAGCGTGGCGTCACAGAGGGTGTCCAGGGCGACGAGGGGGCAGCTAGGCAGGCAGCTGCCGGCGTGGCACGCCGCGGCACCATGATTAGCTTCTCCTTAGCCGTCTGGCGAGATGGGGAAGACAACCGGCAGGGGGGTGGCTGGGCTGGGCCGGCTTCAACAGCAGGCCGCACAGGTAGGTGGGCCGAGGTAAGTGCCAGGTTAGTCCTTCTCTCTCTCTCTCTTTTATTTAGTTTCTGTTTTCTATTTATGTTATTTTGTTTTGATTTAGTTTATAACCCAAACCATTTTAATAAATCCTGAAAATAATTGTGGCCATTAAATTAATTATTGCAGATGCCCTTAACTATTTTCAGAATTATTGGAGCATTTAAAAATATTAATAGTATTTAAAGGCCCCAATTCAAATACAATATGGGTTATTCAAAAATCCAGAATGGCCTAAAAGTATGTGCATCATTTTTGGCAGAGGTTTTCACCTTTATCAAAAATAATGAACTTTTCTAAAGGGCATTCTGGGTTCATTGAAAATATTTTTATTTTGATCCTAATTGCATTTCATTTAGTGCTAGCGCTTGTCATCCCCATTTCAAATTTTCTGAGTAAAGTAGACATGACGCAACACCATATGTTAGCACTAGGCATTACCAGAACTTGGGATGTGACAACTCACCCCCACTAAAACAAGAATCTCGTCCCGAGATTCAGGAAGTGGAGTAATAAGACAGAGGGGTCACAAAACTATCACAGTCTTCTTGATCGAACTGTCCTTCTCGAAGATACCGATATATTGCATCACATTGCTCTTGACGTCTTTGTCTTCGAGATCTTCATCCAACACGATGAAGAGGGAAGGAAACTCTACAGAAAACGATCTTCTCAAAGATCGAGCAACTTAAGATCAACTCATGGAGTGAGACATTGGAACATCTCTTGAGCTGAGACACTAAACACACATCGAGAGAGATGGAAGGTAATAGATGACAAGGGTTCAAATTGGTAGGCAACAATTCCACGCTGGAGTAGGATGGTGCATGGTTTCAAAGTAGCGAGGAGATAATTGCCATGATTCCATAATGGGGCACCTTAGGGAAAAATGACTAGTAGAGCATTTCCCTTAAGTGGCAAAAAGAATTACTTTTGATACAAAGATCATTGAAACTCTCTATACCAGCCTGAGGTAATCACAATCGATCGTTGGAAGGGGTTCGAAAGAATGGCATACTCCGACTAGGATGGATGATGTGGACTATCTTGTTGAAGACAACGCAATGGATGATTTTTGCTTATCATCGGAAATGGATGAGACCCATGGTAAGTTCACTTTTGAAGATGATCCTGAACAACAACTACTAAGGTGTAAACTGGGAACAAAATGCAAATGTTGGGAATGATTCTAGTAACTGGGGAGAAGGTTCACCGGCAAAGGTGATTCCACCAATTGGATGGCTATCGAACAACTGAGAGAACGGAGGCACATTCCAGTTAACGACAACATCAGAACCTAGTGCCTGAGCGTGCTCTCAAGAACTTGAGCATTTCCATACTCATGAAGGTCTTACCAACATCCGTGCCAAGGATCCTGGCAACACATCTTACTTCCATGATGAATAGTGATGGACAATGCGGGTGCAAAGGAAGATAACACTTTCTCAGATTTCACCTTAGCGAGGCCAAGGGATCAAAATCTGGATGATCGACCGAGAGACATTTAGCGCTCCGCTTCTAATGCTCTCCTTGATGTGCTAGCCTAACCATTCTTTGAAATGGTTTGGTATCTAGAACATTAAGTAGCAGGTCGGACTTCAGAAACACAAAAATCCATAAGGAACTACTATTGGAATAAATTCGAAGTCAGGGATGGCAATGGAAAACCACGACGCAATAAAAGCAAGCGTCGAAATAAAGAAGATAGCACCGATAATACGGCGGTAAACGCCGGATTCAGGGGCTCTCGACCAGGTCAGCAGAGAAAGCCTTTCAAAGGCAGCAGAGACGGACTGTCTAGCCTAAACAAGATTCTTGACAAACTATATCAGATTCGTGGCACCCCCGACAAACCTGTGAATCACACCCACAGAGAATGCTGGGTCTTCAAGCAGGCCGGTAAGCTAAACGCCGAACACAAAAGGGGGGAGACACCAAGCGAAGACGAGGGCGAGCCTCGCTAGCAAAGCACTGGACGACAGAAAAAATTCCCACCAAAGGTTAAAACAGTAAACATGATCCATGTGATGAAGAGGAGAGGCAAACATGCACTCCGAGACACACGCGCCATAGAGCCCGTCACCCCTAGGTTCAACCCCTGGTTGGCCTGCCCGATCACTTTTGATCGCGGGGATCACGCGACAAGCATCCAGCACGAAGGATTGGCTGCCTTGGTGTTAGACCCAATAATAAACGGATACCATCTCACAAGAGTCCTCATGGATGGTGGCAGTGGTCTAAATCTGATATATCAGGACACAGTCCGCAAAATGGGGATAGACCCGACAAAAATAAGCCACAGTACTACTACCTTCAAGGGAGTAATACCAGGCCTAGAGGCCCGCTGCACAGGCTCTCTACTACTAGAGGTTGTATTCGGTTCTTCCGACAACTTCCGAAGCGAAAGGTTAACTTTCTACATCGCTCCATTCTGAAGTGGCTATCAGGCACTACTCGGAAGCGGCTTTCGCTCGTTTTAATGCAATACCACATTACGCTTCTCTCAAGCTTAAGATGCCCGGTCCATGTGGAACCATCACAGTTAGCAGAAACACTGAGCGTTCTCTATGCGCGGAAGAATGTGCGGTGGCTTTAGCCGCGGAGCACTAGACGGCCTCACCAACTAGAAAAAATGACAGCTCGTCAAGACTACGGACACGGTTAGACGAGTCCGGTGCACCACTACATATACATGAGATTGGTTTGATGATCAAACCCTCCTAGACAGTACTAGGGGCTTCCCGCGTGTAATCAGGGCTAGTCCGGCTCAACTTGACTTATCTTGAGTTTTAATGGTTTATTGATAATAACCAATTTTCTGACACGGCAACTTTCACCTAAGTTCTTCTCTTTTACACATGAAAATCGTGCTACACCCGTCCAGGACATGGCACAACAGAGACACAGGCGTAGATGTGCAGCAAGGACCCGCTAAAAGGTTTATTTTTAGATTAAGACCCCGCGTAAACCTTTTTTACTGTCTCTTGTTGTTCACATCCTCCGGATACTCAATACAACCGAGAAGGATGCCGACGTATTGGCATGTGGCCACGTCAGGATATTGCACGTACCTGGACACCCGGGGTTTATTATTAAGGGCATTGTTCAGCCCGACATATGTTATAAAGACCGAATACCTTAGGGAGTGTTCGGCGTTGCGAGTTTGGCCTTATATGCATCAGCTCTGAATCATGTCTTTGGTCAAATGTTGGGTTTGCCCGCCTCCCATGTTTTGGTACCTTACATTCCACTATATCGGCTAAGGTAGGACTGGGAGAACTACTGCGATTGTGCCCTGGTTTATCCGGATGAGCACCTCAGTAGAGAAAGCCGAAAACTGACTGTCATGATATAGCGCGAGACTGGTCAACCACTCGATGACTCAGCGGAATCTTTGGGATTCCTCCGCACTAATGAAGGGCCGTTTCCCGGTCATGTACGTACGCGCTCCGTATTCGGACGAGCGCAGAAGTACCAGGGGCTATATAGTAGCCCCACCGTGAAACTCCTATGGCTAAGTGAAAGTGTTAAAGCAATATAGTCTGATTGCCTCGTTCGCTATGCTACCACCTCCTTAATGGACCAAGACGTTGGATCAAGTGTGAATACACGTTTTTTGCGAACACCTTCGCATTATATGCGTGGGGGCGAAAGCCGACGACTCCAAACTTTCAGGTTATATACATATATACATAAACGGCCGCACAGGAGGCATCATAATGCTTTCAGGCAAAAGTATAAACACAACCTTGATAACTCAATAAAACATTGTTCGTACAATGGGAGTACATGTCACTAGAACATGATATTCTTCAAGCACCGAGCCTCTATTGAACGAGCGCCTTCAAGGACTTCTTCAAAGTAGTGCTCGGTAGCCACTCGGCCCACGGGCGAACCCTGTGTTGCAACAGTGGTGGCATCCATCTCTGCCCAGTCTGTCTTGACACGAGCAAAGGCCATCCGCGCACCCTCTATGCACGCCGACCTCTTCATAGCATCGATGTGCGGCACATCACCAAGAATTGTTGCACTAAACTAAAGTAACTATTCGGCCTTGGCCCTCCCGGCCACAGATGATCCACAATGGACCTCATGGCGAGTCCGGACAACCTATGGAGCTCGGCCCACTTGGCCATTTGCTCATTCAATAGCAGCGGACGCACTAGAGCATGGAACTGTGACCAGAATAGCTTTTCCACTTCGCGATTCCTTTGATCCTTGAAGTACTCAGCCGCGTCAGCAGCACTTGCCGCCAAATTCACGTAGGCATCTGTAGAACTCAATAGTTGATCAAGAGGAGCATACTTCGGATCTTCGAACTTAGTGCGCAACAAGAAGGGCTTCCCAGCCACGATATCCGCAGCTTGATGCAGCTCCTCCTTCGTTGCTCTGATTTTAGAACGGGCTTCCTTGGCTGCTACCATGGCCTTCTCCAGGTCCGTCGCCCTCGCTCGGCTTTCTTTCTCAAGAAGCTGGTAATGGTCAGCGGCATCTTTCAACTCAATGGCCATCTTGGCTATCCTTTCCTTGCTCTGGCGATGCGCGGACTGTTCGGCCCGCAGCTCTTCGACCGCCTTTAGAGTGGCCGCATTGCTATTCCTTGCTTGTTCCTTGGCTCGGGCAAGCTCTGCCCGAAGGGTCTCCACAGTGGCAGCTCCATCTGTAGTCACAACATATTAAAGATACTGGCATCATGCTCCTCTTACTATGCGTTGATCACCGGAGAAATCACTTACCATGTGCCTCGTCAAGCCGCTTGCTGACAAGCACGATGTCAGCATCCGCCACATCAAGTTGCCGCTTTAACTCAGCAAACCCATCAGTCCGGCTGGACACCAGAACATCAGCCACCTGCACATAAAGGCGGTCCAGTTATTACCTGGGACTATGATCCTCTGTTTGCCGCCATTTTCGACGACAACTAGAGTCTCAGGGGCTACTATCTGCATAGGGCACACCGAACGTGTGCGGTACCATCAAAAACATATACTATTTCATGTACCTCAAAGCCTTTCAGCAGACTCATAAAAGCTTCATGCAATCCGCATTCAGTGGATGAAATCGTTTCAACTACCATACTCATTAGCGTATGATGTGCTTCTGAGATGGCCGCTCGCTCCAAAAGATTCTTCAATGCGTCCGACCGCACACTATATGGTTCCGGACTCTTTCTGTTGCTCTCTTTAGGAGCCAAATACTGAGGACTCTGGGTGGCCAAGGGATTACCCCCTGGCCTTGGCGGATCAGGAGAAACCCTCCGCGACGACACTTCAGGGTCGCCCGCCTCATAAGACGGGGTGGCAGGGGGAGGTGTTTCGCTCTCCATCATCTACGGAAGAAGATCCCCCGAAGACGAACTCCGTCGAGAAGGGCTATGGTCCGAACTACAAGATATAAGTTTCGGTTATTGTCTTCAGAAGTAAGGTAGGATATTTTCACTACTAAGTACTTTTCGATTACTTACAGCTTGGTAGAGGGTTGATTCCCTTGCAGACACTGTGCGGCTAGGGTATCCCCCGAGGCAGGACCCTCTGGCGAAGATTTCTTCCCTCGTTTGGAAACCTTTGTTTCCGGATCTTCAGAGGTTGTCCTCTTCCTTCCTCGGGGAGAGGGAATGTCAGATTCTTCTCCCTGGTTATCCTCCTTCACGGAGGCGCTCATTCCCCCGGTTGGGACGAGTAGTGAGTGAGGCTCGCTTTCGGCCTCTTTATTCCCCCTTTATCTTCCTTCGAGGGCACCTGATAAGGTGCCAGCTCCAGCATTCTGTCTAGTACTGGATTGGCCAAGCCCTCGGGAAGGGGGGCCGGACACGTGATCATCTTCACCTTTGTTATCCAGTCCTGGTCAAAGAGCGACTTTTCAGAATGATGTTATGATAAATAAGAGAAACATTGTGTTCGGCCACGGGATTACTTACTTGGTTATCTAGGCTATTACAGCTTAGACCCGCATCCTCGGTGGTGTCCGGACACTTTATTTGTGGTCCGAAGAACAACTTGTACATCTCCTCGAGCGTCATGCCGAGGAAGTGCTGAATGATTCGCGGTCCCTCCGGGTTGAACTCCCACAAACGAAGAGTTCTACATTTGTGTAACGCCCCGAGACCGATGTGCCATGTGTCCTCCAGTTATTCGCTGTTGTTGCCTTGTCATTGCTTGTGTGTCATGCATTGCATATCATGTCATCATGTGCATTTCATTTGCATACGTGTTCGTCTCATGCATCCGAACATTTTCCCCGTTGTCGGTTTTGCATTCCAGCGCTTCGCTCTCCTCCGGTGGTCATTTCTACCTTTCTTTTGTTTGGGGATTAATCATTTCCGGATTGGACCGAGACTTGCCAAGCGGCCTTGGTTTACTACCGGTAGACCGCCTGTCAAGTTTCGTACCATTTGGACTTCGTTTGATACTCCAACGGTTAACCGAGGGACCGAAAAGGCCTCGTGCGTGTTGCAGCCCAATACCCCTCCATTTTTGCCCAAAACCCACCTAAGACATATCCATCATCTCGGTCGTTCAATCACGATCGCGTGGCCGAAAACCGCACCTCATTTGGACTCTCCTAGCTCCCTCTACCTATATATATGTGTTCCACTCCGAAATTCACGGTTCTCCCCCCTAAACCCTAGATCTATCTTCCCCGTCGCCGCCGGACGAAAACCCGCAGCCCGGACATGTCCGCCGCCGCCTGCGTCCAATCGGGCGCCGCCACCTGTCCCGCGGGCGAGGCCCACTTCGCCGCACCCGCCGCGGCCCGCCCGGGCCCGAGCAGGGCCCCTGAGCACGGTCGCCGTCTCCCCGCACCGCCCCGCTCCTCCCTCATTCGCGCCGCCGCCTCCCTGTGAGCCAGACGCCGCGCCTCCGCTCGACGCCGCGCGCCTCGCCGGCCGCGAGCTCCGGCCACCGCGAGCCGGCCCGCCTCCGTCCGTCTTCCGCCGCCAAACCGCGCAACGGCCGCCGCCTTCCTCTACCGCCCCGCACCGGGATCCGGCCGGATCTGGCGAGATCCGGCCCGGATCCACCATCTCCAGCGAGGTCCACTCCTCTTCCGGCCATCTCCGGCGAGATCCGCCACCGCCTCGGTCCGCGCGCTGCCAAACCCTAGATCTGGAGGTGGAATTTCAAATGCACATGTTCATCGCCTTGTAACTTTGCATTCCATAGCTCCGATTCATGCATATAGCATATCAAAATGTTCGTCTCAGAGAGTACATCATTTCATCTCATTGCATCATTTTCATTCGAGTTCATCTTGATGCCCGAAATGCTGCTAGAAGAGTGCTACTTGAGATAATTGTCTGATCTGCTGCTCCATGTAGATATTTGTCATTTTTGCCATGATTATTGTGTGCATGATATTCCCATGAGCTCTACATATGTTTTGTTAAGGGTTTTGCCATATTTCCAGAGGTGCAACCCATGTATTTTTGTGATGTGTGTGGTGACTAGCACAAGCTTGCAAAGTGAGGCATTCGTTAATGCTGTTTTCAAGGACTTAGCATTTCCACTAAGTCCTTGGTCTGTTTATCTCATTATGCCATATGTTCATGTTGTTTCCTAGTGATCCGTGCCTCTTTTGAGGATGATTAGTAAGGATGTTTGTTAATCTTGTAGTGCTCTATCCATCCATGTCTTTGTTTTCAATTATGGAGCACCCTAGCTTGAGTCAATTGAGCTCTACTTTTGCTATTTCGTGAATCTGGGCAGATTGTCTACTTGTTAGCGATTTTACCGAGGATGTTGTAGTTGATCCGTGCATGCCATGCTATTGTTCTTGCCATGTCTAGCTTTTATTATGTGTATTATTGATGGTTGTATGCTTAGATTGTCATGACTTGCTCTGTAGTGAGTGCATCGAGCTCGTAAACATGCCTACTTGATATCTGTTTCAGCATGCTCTAGTTTTCACCAAGTCTGTAACATGATTATGTTTTTGCCTTGTTCACATGCTTGCAATTGTATTTTCTAATCCCTTTTGGCTCAAGGTCACTAAGGGACTTTTGTTAAGCTCTTTGAGTAGCTCCATGCCATGCTTTACTTTTCCATGTTCAGGTCCTGTAGCATATAGTTTTGTTGCTCCAAAGAGTGCTATCTGATCTGAAATTCCAGACAAGTGTTAATTTCACTAAGTCTGAGATCTGTTTACCATATGCATTTTTGCCATGCTTGTTTGAACCTGTTAATGAATGAATTAGCCGTAGCTCAGTGTTCATCTTTTGTTAAGCTTCATGAGTGGATCCCTGCCATGTATTTTGTTGTCATGTTTGAGTGTCGTAGCATGCTCATCTTGTTGCATTTAGATGGCTACTTGTTGTATATCGCAGACCAGTGTCATATTTGAATTGCTTGCCATTTCCAAACCGTAACTCCGATTCCGGTGATCTTTATATCGTTTTCAAGCGATTTCATCTCACCTTTCCAGTGGCACACTTGGATTTCCAAGTTGAGGCCAGGTTCATGCATTCCTTGTCGAATCATGCATATGCATCGCATACCGCATCCCGCATATCATCCCATGTTCATGTGTTGGTTGTTTACTATGTTGTGTGCTTCTTTCCGGTGTTTGCTTCTTCGGGTTGGTTCTGGTATCATCGCGTTTGTGAGGACCCGTTCGTCTACGTCCGTTTGTCTTCTTCTTGGACTCGTTCTTCTTCCTTGCGGGATTTCAGGCAAGATGATCATACCCTCGAAATCACTTCTATCTTTGCTTGCTAGTTGCTCGCTCTTTTGCTATGCCTGTGCTGCGATACCTACCACTTGCTTATCATGCCTCCCATATTGTTGAACCAAGCCTCTAACCCACCTTGTCCTAGCAAACCGTTGTTTGGCTATGTTACCGCTTTGCTCAGCCCCTCTTATCGCGTTGTTAGTTGCAGGTGAAGATTGAAGTTTGTTCCTTGTTGGAACATGGAGATGTTGTTCCTTGTTGGAACATGGTTACTTGTTGCGATATCACGATATATCTTATTTAATTAATGCATCTATATACTTGGTAAAGGGTGGAAGGCTCGTCCTTATGCCTAGTGTTTTGTTCCACTCTTGCCGCCATAGTTTTCTGTCATATCGGTGTTATGTTCCCGGATTTTGCGTTCCTTACGCGGCTGGGCTATTATGGGAACCCCTTGACAGTTCGCCTTGAGTAAAACTCCTCCAGCAATGCCCAACATTGGTTTTACCATTCGCCACCTAGCCTCTTTTTCCCTTGGGTTCCGCGGACTCAAGGGTCATCATTGTTTTACCCCCCCCCCCCCGGGCCAGTGCTCCTCTGAGTGTTGGTCCAACCTGTCAGCTGCCGGTGACCACCAGGGGCAACTCTGGGCTGGCCTACCCGTACCTAGGACAATCTGAGTGTGCCCTGAGAAAGAGATATGTGCAGCTCCTATCGGGATTTGTCGGCACATTCGGGCGGTGTTGCTGGTTTAGTTTTACCATGTCGAAATGTCTTGTTGTACCGAGATACCGAGTCTGATCGGAATGTCTCGGGAGGAGGTCTATTCCTTCGTTGACCGTGAGAGCTTGTGATGGGCTAAGTTGGGACACCCCTGCAGGGATTTGAACTTTCAAAAGCCGTGCCCGCGGTTATGGGCAGATGGGAATTTGTTAACGTCCGGTTGTAGAAAACCTAAACTTGACCTTAATTAAAATGAATCAACAGCGTGTGTTACCGTGATGGTCTCTTTCCGGCGGAGTTCGGGAAGTGAACACGGTGTTGGAGTTATGCTTGACGTAGGTTGTTTAGGATCACTTCTTGATCATACTTTCTCGATCGTGCTTTTCCTTCTCTTCTCGCTCTCAATTGCGTATGTTAGCCACCATATATGCTAGTCGCTTGTTGCAGCTCCACCTCATACCTTTACCTTACCCATAAGCTTAAATAGTCTTGATTGCGAGGGTGTGAAATTGCTGAGTCCCCGTGGCTCACAGTTACTTCCAAAACTAGTTTGCAGGTGCCGATGTGTCTGTGCAGATGACGCAACCAAGCTCAAGGAGGAGCTCTATGAAGATCTTGTCCTTTATGTTGTTTCGTTCTAGTTGATCAGTAGTGGAGCCCAGTTGGGGTCGATCGGGGACCGTGTCGCATTTGGGGTTCTTCTTTTATTTTGGTTCCATAGTCGGACCTTGATTGTATTCGGATGATGTAATGCTTTATTCATGTAATTGTGTGAAGTGGCGATTGTAAGCCAACTATGTATCTTTTTCCCCTATTGTATTACATGGGTTGTGTGAAGATTACCTCACTTGCGACATTGCTTTCAGTGCGGTTATGCCTCTAAGTCGTGCTTCGACACGTGGGAGATATAGCCGCATCAAGGGCATTACAATTTGCAAGGCGGGACCTAGCGAACTAGCATGACCTGCATCACTGTGACCAGGTTGACATCTCTCTCAATGAGATCTCGGATGCGACTCTGCAATATCGGCACATCCTTTACTGGACCCCAGTTTAGCCCCTCGCTGATCCATGATGTCAGTTGTGGTGGGGGGGCCGAGCGAAAGGCAGGGGCGACTATCCACTTGGCACTCCAGGGAGCTGTAATATAAAACCAGTCCCACAGCCACAAACTGGACACCTCTGGGAAGGAACCCTCTGGCCATGGAGCATCAGCGCTTTTGCTTATTACGGCACCTCCGCACTCTGCGTGGCGCCCTTCGATCATCTTCGGCTTCACATTGAAGGTCTTGAGCCACAGGCCAAAGTGATGGGTAATGCGAAGGAAGGCCTCACATACGACGATAAACAATGAGATGTGAAGGAGGGAATCCAGGGCCAGATCATGGAAATCCAGCCCATAATAGAACATGAGCCCCCTAACAAAGGGATCCAGAGCGAGGCCTAGTCCTCGGAGGAAGTGATAGATGAACACAACACTCTCGTTGGGTTCGGGAGTGGGGATGACCTGCCCTCGGGCGGGCAGCCTGTGCGAGATTTCGGCGGTTAGATATCTGGCCTCTCTGAGCTTCTTGATGTCCTCCTCTAAGACAGAGGAAGGCACCCACCGACCTTGGAGGTTGGATCCGGACATGGTTGAAGGTCCGAAGCGCCTGACCTGAGCCTGGGGTGTTGGAACTCAAGGTGGGGGAAGGATTTGATTGAGCACGAGAGGAAAAAGGGACATGTCTTGGCCTCTTTATAAAGAGGATGAATGCCAAGCGTCCTCCTCGCGGCCGTTTTGGACTCGCCTAAAATCGAGGAGTCATACCAACGGGCACGAGTGGGTTACCCACGTCCGTATTAATGAGAATCACGTAATAAGGGGAACACGATCTCTGCTTTGACAAGACGTGTCAAGAAAACTGCCTCGTGATATGTGCGGTGCTGGTTGAGAAAAACGGTTCGTACAATGACCGGGCCATGGCGTGATGTCATGCTGTCAAAACATGTTAGTAGATTAGATTTGTGGAAATATTATTCTCTCTACGGTGGTATGTGGAACTTGTTTTGCAGAGCCGGACACTATCCTTGTGTTCAAAATCTTCCATGGAGTATTCGGAGGAGGAACCCGCCTTGCAATGCCGAAGAGAATATTGCGCGCCAGACTCATCGTCATTGAAGCCTGGTTCAGGGGCTAGTTAGGGAGTTCTGGATTAGGGGGTCTCCAGAAAGCCGGACTATATCCTTTGGCCGGACTATTGGACTATGAAGATACAAGATTGAAGACTTCCTCCCATGTCCGGATGGGACTCTCTTTGGCATGGAAGGCAAGCTAGGCAATACGGATATGTAGATCTCCTCCCTTATAACCGACTCTGTGTAACCCTAGCCCCCTCCGGTGTCTATATAAACCGGAGGGTTTAGTCCGTAGGACAACAGACAATCATACCATAGGCTAGCTTCTAGGGTTTAGCCTCTACGATCTCGTGGTAGATCAACTCTTGTAATACTCATATCATCAAGAACAATCAAGCAGGACGTAGGGTATTACCTCCATCAAGAGGGCCTGAACCTGAGTAAACATTGTGTCCCCTGCCTCCTGTTACCATCCACCTTAGACGCACAGTTCGGGACCCCCTACCCGACATCTGCCGGTTTTGACACCGACACTGGTGGTAATGTTACTGTCTACAAAGCTCGACTTGTTGCGAAAGGTTTTACATAAGTTGAAGGAGTTGACTACGATGAGACCTTCTCACCCGTAGCAATGCTTAAGTCTGTCCGAATCATGTTAGCAATTGCCTCACTTTATGGTTATGAAATCTGGCAGAGGGACGTCAAAGCTGCATTCCTTATTGGATTTCTTAAAGAAGAGTTGTATGTGATGCAATGAGAAGGTTTTGTAGATCCTAAAGGTGCTAACAAAGTATGCAAGCTCCAGCGATCCATTTATGGACTGGTGCAAGCATCTCAGAGTTGGAATATACGCTTTGATTGTGTGATCAAAGCTTATGGTTTTATACAGACTTTCAGAGAAGCATGTATTTACAAGAAAGTGAGTGGGAGCTCTGTAGCGTTTCTAATATTATATGTGGATGACATATTGTTGATTGGAAATGATATAGAATTTCTGGATAGCATAAAAGGATACTTGAATAAGAATTTTTTCAATGAAAGACCTTGGTGAAGTTGCTTATATATTGGGCATCAACATCTATAGAGATAGATCAAGGAACTTAATTGGACTTTCACAAAGCATATACCTTGATAAAATTTTGAAGAAGTTCAAAATGGATTAGTCAAAGAAAGGGTTCTTGCATATGTTACAAGGTGTGAAGTTGAGTCAGACTCAATGCCCGACCACTGTAGAAGATAGAGAGAAAATGAAAGTCATCCCTATGCCTCAGCCATAGGTTCTATCATGTATGCAATGCTGTGTACCCAACATTCTAAATAGCGGATAGCGGGTTGGTAGAGGATCGGCCTCGGTGTAGTGGAATGCGGATAGCGGGCGATATTGCGGGGGTTATGTCCGTGTAGCGAATATGTAAAACACTTGCTAATTGTAGAATATAATGTATATTTTTAAGCCGTTGACAACAATATGACACTTGGATTGAATAATCATCATTTATATAAGCATATAGATTGTAACTAGTCCATCTGGAGAAAAACTATCAGTATGACACAACACATATACACTACAATTAGTCCATTGTACAGTATTCAACCATGTAACCATGCAAACAAAAACTACCAACCAACCATACAAGTCAGACCACAACCATCACGCAAAAATAAACAGATCCAATTCTAATCATGGAAGTGTTGGGGAACGCAGTAATTTCAAAAATTTCCTACACACACACAAGATCATGGTGATACATAGCAACGAGACGGGAGAGTGTCGTCCACGTACCCTCGTAGACTGTAAGTGGAAGCGTTATGAGAACGTAGTTGATGTAGTCGTACGTCTTCACGATCAGAGCGATCCAAGTACCGAACGTACGACACCTCCGAGTTCAGCACACGTTCAACTCGTTGATGTCTCACGAACTCTGATCTAGTAGAGCTTCGAGGGAGATTTCCGTCAGCACGACGGCGTGATGATAGTGATGATGATGCTACCGATGCAGGGCTTCGCCTAAGCACCGCTACAATATGACCGAGGTGGATTATGGTGGAGGGGGCACCACACACGGCTCAAAGATCAACTGATCAACTTGTGTGTCTTGGGGTGCCCCCTGCCCCCGTATATAAAGGAGCAAGGGGGGGGGGGCGGCCCTAGCAGGGCGCTCCAAGAGGAGGAGTCCTCCTCCTAGTGGGACTAGGACTCCCCTTTCCTAGTCCCACCAGGAGGGGGAAGGAAGGAGTGGGAGAGGAGAAAAGCAAGGGCCCCCCCTCCTTGTCCTATTTGGACTCAAGGGGAGGGGGCACGTGGCCTACCCTGGCCGGCCCCTCTCTCTCTCCACTAGGGCCCA
>NC_041386.1:188305667-188360193 GCF_002162155.2 Triticum dicoccoides | reverse complement strand
CGATTTCACCCAGAACTATTTCGATGTCCAAATATAGGCTTCCAATATATCAATCTTTAGGTCTCGACCATTTCGAGAATCCTCATCATGTCTGTGATCATATCCGAGACTCTAAACTACCTTCGGTACATCAAAACACATAAACTCATATTACAAATCGTCACAGAACATTAAGCGTGCGGACCCTACGGGTTTGAGAACTATGTAGACATGACCGAGACTTATCTCTGGTCAATAACTAATAGCGGAACCTGGATGCTCATATTGGCTCCTAGATATTCTACGAAGAACTTTGTCGGTCAAACCGCATAACAACATACGTTGTTCCCTTTGTCATCGGTATGTTACTTGGCCGAGATTCGATCGTCGGTGTCGGATTTCGGGTTCCGGCAGACCCTTGAGGTTCGAACACTGGGGTGCGCACGGAGATTTCGCCTCCTACCTACCTGCACCCCTCCGCCTTGCTAGGATCTGAACTAAGGAAAGAACAATGCAAGAGACACAGGGTTTATACTGGTTCGGGCCACCGTTGTGGTGTAATACCCTAATCCAGTGTGTGGTGTGGTGGATTGCCTCTTGGGCTGATGGTGATGAACAATACAAGGAAGAACAGCCTCGCGAGGGTCTGTTCTTGGCTGGATTGATGAACTGCTGGGAGGAGCTCAGTCACCTTTCTCTCTCTCTCTCTCTCTCTCTCTCTCTCTCTTTCTGATCTTCTCTCTCTCTCTCTTTCCCTGCCTCTCCTTGCTCCGTCTCTCTGTCCCTCCGTGTTCTGTGGGTGGCTGGTCCTATTTATAGAGGCCCTGGTCCTCTTCCCAAATATCGAGCAGGAAGGGAGCCAACAATGGCGGGCTAATTTGAAGGGGGACAGCTAGTATCAACTATCCTAACAAAAGTAGTCTTCGCCTGCGCAAAGCTTTGGTGATGACGCCGTCTTGGGCTCCACGGTGACCTCCGTCTCGCAGTCCTCCTGGTCTTGGTCTCATTGCACCGAAACGGCAACCTTTGCCTAATGCCTCGGTACTCCGCGGCTGCGCTAGCCCCCTTTGCACCAAAGAGGAAGGGAGGGCGCTGCGCGGGCTGGCACCCGCCTGGCGCCCCCGGTCGTCATGGCTTGTGTCACGGGCACCTCATGAGGTACCCCGCCTTGATCTCTCCGCCTCCTCGTGAGCCAGCCTGACGAGGCCGCGCCTGAGGAAGCTCTGCGTCGTCCGCCCCGCGAGGCTTGGCCCCTCGCGAGGGTCTTGGGTTTGTGTTGGTGAAGATGGGCCGCGCTGGGCTCCCTTTTAGCCACGCCGCCAGCCGCAGGCAGGCAAGTCTGGGGACCCCCGTTCCCAGAACGCCGACAGTAGCCCCCGGGCCCAAGGCGCGCCCGGACTTGGCCGTGCTGGGAGGCGGAAGGGCAAGAGCGAAGCGCCGCGGGCCCTAACAGCCTGCGGCCTTGGGCGCCGCGTGGTGGTTGGTTGGACGTGGGCGGCACTGTTCCCCCACGCCTTCCTTATCTTGCGCCGTGCTAGGCGGACCCGTAGTCGTACACAGCCGTTCCCCTGTTTGGTTGCTCGAGCGCCCTCTGTCCTTCCTTCGCTTGAACTCCGGTTTCTGTTTCCAACTCAATCTTGAACCTTCCCCCCCCCTTCCCATCGCCATGGCTCCGACGAAGAAAGGAAGAGGGGAGAAAACCGTGTCTCCGCCTTGCCCGCTGCCGTTGGCGGCCCCCGCCGAGGGCTTGGGCAAGGTCAGCTTGGCTCTGGCCACCATCTTCAATGAATGCGGGAGGACGACGGCTTGGCCCGCATCCCACTTCTCCATTGGCAGGATAGCCACCAAGGTCCCATATTTTGCCGATGCCCTGTGGGCGGGTCTGGTTCCTCCCTTTTCTGATTTCCTCAACGCCGTGCTCTCCCATTATCAGATCCACCTGATGCATCTTGGTCCTGAATCCATCGCTCTCCTTTCGGTCTTCGCCTTTGTTTGCGAGGCTATGATGGGCATCCTTCCTTCGGTTGCCTTGCTGCGCCACTTCTTCTCGCTGCGTCTTGTTGACCCTACCCAACGATGGGCGTGTGTGAGGTTCGTTGCCGCGCCTGAGACGGCGGCCTCTGGGATTGACTTCAAGCTCCCTCCGCCCGCGGCCGGGTTCTGCGAGCGGTGGCTGTATGTGGATGCTAGGGTGCCCAGCCCCCTGCTGTCGGAGCCAACTTCGCCTGCTGTCCCCAATTCGGGCTGGGGCCAGGAGACACTTGAGAGCCCCCGACTCGTCTTCGTCTGGCACCGCTTCGCGTTCTTGATGTCGCTTGGCGTGACAGCGCCCAAGGTGGTGAAGGAGTTCCTGCTACGCCGCGTCGCTCCTCTCCAGCGCCACTCCCGCCGGATGTGGGCCTTCAGCGGGTGCGATGATCGTATGAGGCTCCAGGAAGAGGACCTGACACCTGAAGTGCTGAGGATGGCGCTCTTGACCCTGACGGGGGACCCCAACCCTGGCAGTATCCAGCAGGGAGGGGCCTTGCTGTACCTCTGCCAGAGCGGGGGCGATCTTGTGAGGCAGATGCCTATCTTCGATGAGTGGGGGCCGCGCCTCGTCGGCCTTCAGGGGCCTCGTGAGAACCCAGTGGTGGTGACTGCCCTTCCAGTCGGCCCAGGCGACTCTTCCTCAAGTGGCGGAGCAGGGAGGCTCGAGGCGCCAAAGGCCGAGTGGGCTCCCGGCAGGGTGACAGCGCCGGGCGAGGCTCGTGAGGAAGCAGTTATCGGGGCCCGTGCCGCCGAGGCTGAGGGTGACAAGTAGCTGCCCTCTGCGCCTTCGACCGAGGCCACCGAGGCTCCGGCGGCTTCTCTTGGCGAGGCGATTGGCGGCGCACGCCAGGCAGGCGCCCCTGACACAGATCGCCTTAACGCTCCATCTTCGTTGCAGGTTGATCCCTACGCCCGACTCTTAGGCCGCTTCCGCGTGGAATTCCAGGCCCTCCGGAAGAGAAGGGAGGCCCTGGGCGACAATTACCCTTGTCGCCTGCTGAAGCGTAGGAAGTATTCGCCCCTGATGAGTAAGCCTTCTCCTTTCCCAGCTCCCGATCCTCCTGTTTCTCTTACTGACTCTTGCTCCGCAGGCCCCTTCCAGCCGAGCTTGCAGAGACGGCTGAGGAGCCGTCCCCCTTGGCTTCGCCCCCTCCATCGTCCTCAAGCGCTCCAAGCAGTGGAGCCCTTGTGGTGAGGCCGACTGACGAGGCGAACCGTCCCGAGGCGTATCGTGGCCCTGTGCACCTCGCGATCCTTCGCGGGCCTTCTCGTGGCATAGCCGGCCAGCCGTGGGCTTCTCGCTTTGTCGTGGACTGCGATTGGCTGAGGCGCTTCCTGCGCTCTTCACCTGGGGACGGGCTGGCCTCCGGCCGGGCTTCTGACACGGCGTGCCCGGCCGTCGCGAGGGTGCCAGCCCCCAGCCCGGAGGGGGAGTGCTGGCTCGCGGCCCCCGTCGCTTTCTTGGGGTAGATGATAGTGTGGAGGATGTGCTCGAGCGTGCTCGGGAGCGTCGCACTCTCCGCCAAGGATTCCTTCGAAGGGCGGCTGACGCGGTAAGCCTGCTTGGAGAGGATCTTGCCGATGAAGACGCGCGCCTTGAGGCCGAGGGCCTGCACCTGGCTGCAGAGAGGCGCGAGCTGGAGGGCACCATCGCCCTTGCGCGCCGTCAGCGCGATCTTGACGACGTAGAGGCCAAGGCGTCGCTGGTGGCCTCTCAGGAGGCCCGATCTTGGGCCGCTGAGGAGGCTCGGGAAGCTGACCGGCGGTGAACGGCGGCGGAGGAGCGGGCTCGGGAGCTCCTGGCCTAGTGCCACTCACTGGAGGAGCATGTGGAGCTGCGCGAGGTAGCTCTCGCATCGATGAAGGTGGCCTCCGGTGACTCAGCAGAGCTCCAGAAGCGTGAGGAGGCGCTGACGCTGGAAGCCGCCGAACGCACCCGTGAGTACGAGCGTCTGGAGACGAGGGAGCGCTTGGTGACGCAGGCGGAGGATGATGTTGCTGCACGGGAAGCCCTCGTCCTGGAGGAGGTCGGACGCCGAGTGGCGATGGTGCATTTGAACCTCGAGCACGAGTTCGACGAGAAGCTGGGGTTGATCCGGGCCGAAGCTGAAGGCAGGACTGCTGCCTTGAGGGCCAAGCTGGAGGAGGCGACGCGGCGGGCCGACGCTTTCCGGGCCGCTCTTGAGGTGACGCAAGGTGAGTTAACCGCTTCCCAGGCCGAGGTGCTCCTTCTTCGCCAGCGGGTGGAGGAGGCTAATGTCGTCGCGGGCCAGAACGCAGACGAGATCCGTTAGCGGTGGATCCTGGAGCATGAGCATGGCCCCATGCTTGCCATGCTCCGGGAGAGAGCCAACGCAGCCTTAGGCAACATTTGCGAGGCGGCTGTTGGCGAGCCGCACGCAGTCAACTATGCTGGCAATCTTCAGTTCTTCACTAACGTGGTGACGCAGCTGGAGGCGCGGTCGGACAGGGCTGACAGGTTGGTGGAGGAGAGGAGTCACGGCCTGCTTGGGCGCGCCTTTTCTCGCGTCTTCAGCCACCTCCAAGACATGGATCCCCACTTTGATTTTGACGCCGCCATTGCCCCAGTCCCCCAGGCCATCTGAGGCGACCTGGCGTGCTGGGTGGAGGACAATGTGGACGCTCTTATCAGAGCCTTCGCTTCAGACAATGATGACGTGATCGTGGCGGCCGACGAGGGCGGCGTGATGAACGGCCCTGACGCCGCTGGCGGCGACGCAGACAGCGATGGCGAGTTCAGCGACGCCAACAACGGCTCGGGTGGTGCTCTTGAGAACGCATTGGGAAATTCATCCGACTGATTGTGCATCGCTCCTACTTCCTTACCCTGCATGAATAAGGCTCAGGTTTTGGCCTGATTGCAGTGAGAGCATTTTGGAGGGGGGGCCCTTATGTAAAACTTGTGTTCATCGTATTAGTAGATGCTACATTGCCCATGAGCCCGCGCCAAGTGGTTGGCCCAAGCGATGCGCTGGTCGGCTAGTTTACCTTTGTCCCGTGCTGGCCCTGAGGCAGCCCACGGGGGGTTGTGGTGTTTCGGGTGTTCCCTGATTGGGTTTGTAGGATCTGCAGTAAAACATCCTCCTGAGAGGTCACGTCGGCGGCAGTCTGGGCTGCGCGCAAGCTAGGCCTGACCCGGCTCGCGAGGGGACGAAGCTGAGGCGATGCGGCAACCAAAACGCGAGAAATTGCTTGAACGAGACTAAGCACACCTCCCCGAACACACGCAAATCTCAAATTCGAATCCAACTTGAATCCAGCGGGGGAAAACGACAACCAAAGGGAAAAGCGATGAAAGCAAACAAAAGGCCGCGTCCGGCACCTAGTCTAGTCTTGGAAATCTTCTCACCAGCGCGGAGCTAAGTGCTGCCACTGGGCGTGGGAGGGAGCCCTAGGGCCTGAGGCCGACACCCCTGAGACTCCGGGGCGTGTACAGCCCCACTCATTATTACGTGAGAGTGTCATGGGGCGGCAAGCTTCACAGGCACTGGGCCTTCTTCACAGGTACCGGCCTTGCTTCATATCGCCAGATGAGGGCCCCGCCTTGCACCACACTCTAGTGCCATCGACGACGACCGGAAACCAGGACGCCGCCGATGGGGTAGAGCGGTCGCCAGCGGTTCCCTCGACGACCACGGGTCCTCCGCCGGGGGCAGGCCTTGAGGCACCTCCCCAGCGGAGGGCCTACCTCCTGAGAGCACCTTGCTCCGAACACCACGGTGGTGATGTCGGATCCTGGCCCCTCTCCTGCAGCCCCCTGCGCCCTCCTCCTGAGGGGCAGGAGACTGTGGGAGCGGGGCAGCTGCTCGCTGTGGCGATCTGCACCTCCTGCGATCCATGGTCAGCGTATGCCTGCTCCTGAAAAATTAGCGGTACCTGATAATTGTTGGTGCCATCGTGGCCAGTGGGACCGTCCCGGGGCTCCCGGAAAGGCTCAGCTTCTAGCGCCTCGTCCCCCCAGCTTGGGCTGAGGAGCGAGCCTTGTTCGCTCTCGTGTGGGTGTCCTCGGTCCATCATGAGGGGCACGTATTCCTCCAGTGCCGTCATCCCGAATGCCATGCCGTAATGCCCCGCATGCCACGTGGTCCTGCCTGACGCGCCGACCGTGGGGTGGCAGCGCGGCTGTCCACTGGGGTGGCGGGTCGCGTCGAGTCCTTCTTCTTCGCGGACCGGGAGCGGGGGCAGCGCCACCGCCGGTCCGGCGCTGACAGCTTTGTGGCGTTGGAGTAGCCTTGGAGCCCGCGGGCGCGTGTAGAGCCCCCGCGCGGGCCGCCCTGGGCCTGAGATGGGAGCTGGGTGGAGAAGGGGTGAGCCCCCGAGGCGGCGAAGCCCAGGAGCTCTGCCACTCGCTCCAGCAGCACGTCGTGGCCGCCCTCCAGCAGCCTGCACTGCAGCAACTCTCGGGCCACTGTGAGCGCGGCCTTCGAGTTCGCCTGCTCCCTGCAGGTGTACGGTGTCATGGTCGCGGCGTGATTGGAGGCCCTTGCTGCCGACCGCGCCTGCCGCGGTGTGAGAGCTGTCGAAGCCTGTCCGCGTCGCCCGCGGCCCGCAGCGCCCTGTGGACCGCGAGCTGCCTGGGGCATGGGGTCGCCTGAGGCAAGTGGCTCTGCGCGGGCGGGCCACGCCGCCCACGGATCTGGGTTGCCCGCCTGGTCGCCGGACATGGTGATGACGACGCGACGGGGCGTGAAGCGGTAGAAGGTGGATTCCGGCGTACCCCTACCTGGCGCGCCAAATGTCGGATTTCGGGTTCCGGCAGACCCTTGAGGTTCGAACACTGGGGTGCGCGCGGAGATTTCGCCTCCTACCTACCTGCACCCCTCCGCCTTGCTAGGATCTGAACTAAGGAAAGAACAATGCAAGAGACACAGGGTTTATACTGGTTCGGGCCACCGTTGTGGTGTAATACCCTAATCCAGTGTGTGGTGTGGTGGATTGCCTCTTGGGCTGATGGTGATGAACAATACAAGGAAAAACAGCCTCGCGAGGGTCTGTTCTTGGCTGGGGTGATGAACTACTGGGAGGAGCTCAGTCACCTTTCTCTCTCTCTCTCTCTCTCTCTCTCTCTCTCTCTCTCTCTCTCTCTCTCTCTCTCTTTCTGATCTTCTCTCTCTCTTTCCCTGCCTCTCCTTGCTCCGTCTCTCTGTCCCTCCGTGTTCTGTGGGTGGCTGGTCCTATTTAGAGAGGCCCTGGTCCTCTTCCCAAATATCGAGCGGGAAGGGAGCCAACAATGGCGGGCTAATTTGAAGGGGGACAGCTAGTATCAACTATCCTGACAAAAGTAGTCTTTGCCTGCGCAAAGCTCTGGTGATGACGCCGTCTTGGGCTCCATGGTGACCTCCCTCTCGCAGTCCTCCTGGTCTTGGTCTTTGCACCGAAATGGCAACCTTTGCCTGATGCCTCGGTACTCCGCGGCTGCGCTAGCCCCCTTTGCACCAAATAGGAAGGGAGGACGCTGCGCGGGCTGGCACCCGCCTGGCGCCCCGGTCGTCATGGCTTGCGTCACGGGCACCTCGTGAGGTACCCCGCCTTGATCTCTCCGCCTCCTCATGAGCCAGCCTGACGAGGCCGCGCCTGAGGAAGCTCCGCGTCGTCCGCCCCGCGAGGCTTGGCCCCTCGCGAGGGTCTTGGGTTTGTGTTGGTGAAGATGGGCCGCGCTGGGCCCCCTTTTAGCCCCGCCGTCGGCCGCAGGCAGGCAAGTCTGGGGACCCCCGTTCCTAGAACGCCGACAGTCGGTATCTCAATACCTAGTTCAATCTCGTTACCGGCAAGTCTCTTTACTCGTTCTGTAATACATCATCCCACAACTAACTCATTGGTTGCAATGCTTGCAAGGCTTATAGTGATGTGCATTACCGAGAGGGCCCAAAGATACCTCTCCGACAATCAGAGTGACAAATCCTAATCTCGATCTATGCCAACTCAACAAGCACCATCAGAGACACCTGTAGAGCACCTTTATAATCACCCAGCTACGTTGTGACGTTTGGTAGCACACAGAGTGTTCCTCCGGTACTCGGGAATTACATAATCTCATAGTCATAGGAACATGTATAAGTCGTGAGAAAGCAATAGCAAAAAATAAAATGATCATCGTGCTAAGCTAACGGATGGGTCAAGTCAATCACATCATTCTCTAATGATGTGATCCCGTTAATCAAATGACAACTCATGTCTATGGTTAGGAAACATGACCATCATTGATTCAACGAGATAGTTAAGTAGAGGCAAACTAGTGACACTCTGTTTGTCTATGTATTCACACACGTACTAAGTTTCGGGTTAATACAATTCTAGCATGAATAATAAACATTTATCATGATATAAGGAAATAAATAATAACTTTATTATTGCCTCTAGGGCATATTTCCTTCAGTCTCCCACTTGCACTAGTTCACATCGTCATGTGATTTAACACCAATAGTTCACATCTTTATGTGATTAGTTCACATCTCAGTGTGACTAATACCCAAAGGGTTTACTAGAGTCAATAAATCTAGTTCACATCGCTTTGTGATTAACACCCAAATAGTGATCATGTTTTTCTTGTGAGATCAGTTTAGTCTACGGGTCTGCAGCATTCAGATCCGTATATATTTTGCAAATTTCTATGTCTACAATACTCTACACGGAGCTACTCTAGCTAATTGCTCCCACTTTCAATTTGTATCTAGATCGAGACTTAGAGTCATCTAGATCGATGTAAAAAGCTTGCATCAATGTAACTCTTTATGACGAACTCTTTTATCACCTCCATAACCGAGAAATATATCGTTAGTCCTCTAAGGATAATTTTGACCGCTGTCCGGTGATCTACTCCAAGATCACTATTGTACTCCGTTGCCAGAGCCACGCTAATGTATACAATAGGACCGGTACACATCATAGTATACTTTATAGAACCTATGACTGAGGCATAGGGAATGACTTTTCATTCTGTTTCTATTTTCTGTTGTGGTCAGGTTTTCTGTCTTTACTCAACTTCACACCTTGCAACACAGGCAAGAACTGCTTCTTTGAATGTTCCATTTTGAACTACTTCAAAATCTTGTCAAGGTATGTACTCATTGAAAAATATTATCAAGTGTCTTGATCTATCTCTATAGATCTTGATGCTCAATGTGTAAGCAGCTTCACCGAGGTCTTCCTTTGAAAAATTCTTATTCGAGTATCCTTTTATGCTATCCAGAAATTCAGTATCATTTCTGATCAACAATATGTCATTCACATATAATATCAGAAATGCTACAGATATCCCACTCACTTTCTTGTAAATACAAGCTTCAAAAGTCTGTATAAAACCACATGCTTGGATCAACTCATCAAAGTGTATATTCCAACTCCGAGATGCTTGCACCAGTCCATAGATGGATCGCTGGAGCTTGCACACTTTGTTAGCACCTTTAGGATTGACAAGACTTTTTGTATCATATACAACTCTTCTTTAAGAAATCCATTAAGGAATGTAGTTTTGACATCCATTTGCCATATTTCATAAAATGTGGCAATTGCTAACATGATTCGGACAAACTTAAGCATTGCTATGAGTGACAAAATCTCATCCTAGTCAACACCTTGAACTTGTCGAAAACCTTTTTGCGATAATTTGAGCTTTGTAGATAGTAAGACTACTATCAGCGTCCGTCTTCCTCTTGAAGATCCATTTATTCTCAATGGCTCGCCAATCATTGGGCAAGTCAATCAAAGTCCATACTTTTTCTTTATACATGGATCCCGTCACAGATTTCATGGCCTTAAGCCATTTCATGAAATCTGGGCTCATCATCGCTTCCTCATAGTTTGTAGGTTCGTCATGGTCTAGTAACATGACTTCAGAAAGGATTACCATACTACTCTGGTGTGGACCATTCTCTCGTTGTCCTACGAGGTTCAGTAGTAACTTGATCCGAAGTTTCATGATCATCATTAGCTTCCTCACTAATTGGCGTAGAAATCATTAGAACTAATTTCTGTGGTGAATTACTTTCCAAATTCGGAAAAGGTACAATTACTTCATCAAGTTCTACATTCCTCCCACTAACTTCTTTCGAGAGATACTTCTTCTCTAGAAAGCATCCACTCTTAGCAACAAAGATCTTGCCTTTTGGATCTGTGATAGAAGGTTTACCCAACAGTTTCTTTTGGGTATCCTATGAAGGCACACTTTTCCGATTTGGGTTTGAGCTTATCAGGCTGAATTTTTTTCACATAAGCATCACAACCCCAAACTTTAAGAAACAACAGCTTAGGTTTCTAGCCAAACCATAGTTCATACAGTGTCATCTCAACGATTAGACGGTGCCCTATTTAACGTGAATGTAGCTGTCTCTAATGCATAACCCCAAAACGATAGTGGTAAATCGTTAAGAGACATCATTGATTGCAATATATCCAATAAAGTACGGTTATGACATTCGGACACACCATTATGCTGTGGTGTTCCAGGTGGCATGAATTTGTGAAACTATTCCACATTGTTTTAGTTAAAGACCAAACTCGTAACTCAAATATTTGTCTCCACGATCAGATCATATAAAATTTATTTTCTTTTTACGATGATTTTCCACTTCGCTCTGAAATTCTTTGAATTTTTCAAATGTTTCATACTTATGTTTCATCAAGTAGATATACCCATATCTGTTCAAATCATATGTGAAGGTCAGAAAGTAACGATACCCGCCGCGAGCCTCAACACTCATCGGACCACATACATCACTATGTATTATTTCCAATAAGTCAGTTGCTCGCTACATTGTTCCGAAGAACGGAGTCTTAGTCATCTTGCCCATGAGGCATGGTTTGCAAGCATCAAGTGATTCATAATCAAGTGATTCCAAGAGCCCATCAGCATGGATTTTCTTCATGCGCTTTACACCAATATGACCTAAACGGTAGTGCCACAAATAAGTTGCACTATCATTATTAACGTTGCATCTTTTGGCTTCAATATTATGAATATGTATATCACGACGATCGAGATTCAATAAACCATTTATATTGAGTGTATGACCATAGAAGGTTTTATTCATGTAAATAGAACAACAATTATTCTTTGACTTAAATGAATAACTGTATTGCAATAAACATGATCCAATCATATTCATGCTCAACGCAAACCCCAAATAACATTTATTTTTGGTTCAACACAAATCCCGAAGGTAAAGGTAGTGTGAGATGGTGATCTTATCAACCTTGGAATCACTTCCAACACACATCATCACATCGCCCTTAACTAGTCTTTGTTTATTTTGCAACTCCCATTTCGAGTTACTACTCTTAGCAACTGAACTAGTATCAAATACTGAGGGGTTGCTATAAACACTAGTAAAGTACACATCAATAACATGTATATCAAATATACCTGTGTTCACTTTGCCATCCTTCTTATCCGCCATATACTTGGGGCGGTTCTACTTCTAGTGACCAGTCCCTTTGAAGTAGAAGCACTTAGTCTCAGGCTTAGGTCTAGGCTTGGGCTTCTTCACTTGACCAGCAACTTGCTTGCTGTTCTTCTTGAAGTTCCCCTTCTTCCCTTTGTCCTTTTCTTGAAACTAGTGGTCTTATCAACCATCAACACTTGATGCTTTTCTTGATTTCTACCTTTGTCGATTTCAGCATCACCAAGACCTTGGGAATCGTTTCCGTTATCCCTTGCATATTATAGTTCATCATGAAGGTCTAGTAACTTGGTGATAGTGACTAGAGAACTCGGTCAATCACTATCTTATCTGGAAAAATAACTCCCACTAGATTCAAGTGATTGTAGTACTCAAAAATTCTAAGCACATGCTCACTAGCTGAGCTATTCTCCTACATCTTGTAGGCAAAGTCCTTGTCAAAGGTCTCATACCTTTCGACATGGCCATGAGTCTGAAATACTAATTTCAACTCTTGGAACATCTTATATGCTCTGTGGCGTTCAAAACATTTTTGAAGTCCCGGTTCTAAGCCGTAAAGCATGGTGCACTATCAAGTAGTCATCGTACCGAGCTTGTCAAAACGTTCATAACGTCCGCATCTGCTCCTGCAATAGTACTGCCACCTAGCGGTGCATCAAGGACACAATTTTCTGTGCAGCAATGAGGATAAACCTTAGATCATGGACCTAGTCCGTATCATTGCTACTATAATCTTTCAACATAGTATTTCTCTAGGAACATATCAAAAAATAAATGGGGAGCTAAATCGCGAGCTATTGATCTACAACATAGTTATGCAAATACTATCAGGACTAAGTTCATGTTAAATTAAAGTTCAATTAATCATATTACTTAAGAACTCCCACTTAGATAGACATCCCTCTAATCATCTAAGATCCACTTAAATTAAAGTTCAATTAATCACGTGATCCATATCAACTAAACCATGTCCGATCATCACGTGAGATGGAGTAGTTTTCAATGGTGAACATCACTATGTTGATCATATCTGCTATATGATTCATGCTTGACCTTTTGGTCTCCAGTGTTCCGAGGCCATATCTGCATATGCAAGGCTCATCAAGCTTAACCCGAGTATTCTGCGTGTGCAAAATTGGCTTGCACCCGTTGTATGTGAACATAGACCTTATCACACCCCATCATCACGTGGTGTCTCGGCTCGACGAACTGTCGCAATGGTGCATACTTAGGGAGAACACTTATACCTTGAAATTTAGTGAGAGATCATCTTATAGTGGTACCACCGAACTAAGCAAAATAAGATGCATAAAAGATAAACATCACATGCAATCAAAATATGTGACATGATATGGCCATGATCATCTTGCGCCTTTGATCTCCATCTCCAAAGTACCGTGATGATCTCTATTGTCACCGGCATGACACCATGATCTCCATCATCTTGATCTCTATGAACGTGTCGTCACATGGTCGTCTCGCTAACTATTGCTCTTGCAACTATTGCTATCGCATAGTGATAAAGTAAAGCAATTATTTGGTGCTTGCATCTTATGCAGTAAAGAGACAACCATAAGGCTTCTGCCAGTTGCCGATAACTTCAACAAAACATGATCATCTCATACAACAACTTATATCTCATCACATCTTGACCATATCACATCACAACAAGCCCTGGAAAAACAAGTTAGACGTCCTCTACTTTGTTGTTGCATGTTTTACGTGGCTGCTACGGGCTAAGCAAGAACAATTATTACCTACGCATCAAAAACCACAACATGGTATAGTGATTGCTTTTTGATCTTCAGAAAGAACCATGTTCATTGAATCCGATTCAACTAAAGTTGGAGAAACAGACACCCACTAGCCACCTGTGTGCGAAGCACGTCGGTAGGACCAGTCTCGCGTAAGCGTACGCGTAATGTTGGTCTGAGCCGCTTCATCCAACAATACCGTTGAATCAAGAATCAAATAATGACGGCAAGCAATATGTATATACCCACGCCCACATCTCCTTTGTGTTCTACTCGTGCATATAACATCTACTCATAAACCTAGCTCGGATGCCGCTGTTGGGGAACGCAGTTATTTCAAAAATTTCCTAAGCACACGCAAGATCATGGTGATGCATAGCAATGAGAGGGGAGAGTGTCGTCCACATACCCTCGTAGACCGTAAGAGGAAGCGTTATGAGAACGCGGTTGATGTAGTCATACGTCTTCACGATCAGACCGATCCAAGTACCGAACGTACGACACCTCCGAGTTCAGCACACGTTTAGCTCAGTGATGTCCCATGAACTCTGATCCAACAGAGCACCGACGGAGAGTTCTGTCAGCACGACGGCGTGATGACAGTGATGATGATGCTACCGACGCAGGGCTTCGCCTAAGCACCGTTATGATATGACCGAGGTGGATTATGGTGGAGGGGGCACCGCACATGGCTAAAAGATCAACTGATCAACTTGTGTGTCTTGGGGTGCCCCTGCCCCCATATATGAAGGAGCAAGAGGGTGCCAGCCGGCCCTAGCAGGGCGCACCAAGAGGAGGAGCCCTCCTCCTAGTGGGAGTTGGACTCCCCTTTCCTAGTTCCACTAGGAGGGGAGGAAGGAGTGGGAGAGGGGAAAAGCAAGGGGGGCGTCCCCCCTTCCTTGTCCTATTCGGACTCAAGGGGACGGGGTGCGCAGCCTGACCTGGCCGGCCCCTCTCCCTCCACTAGGGCCCAACAAGGCCCATTAACCCCCGGGGGGTTCCGGTAACCCCCCGGCACTCCGGTAAAATCCTGATTTCAACCGGAACTATTCAGATGTCCAAATATAGGCTTCCAATATATCAATCTTTATGTCTCGACCATTTCGAGACTCCTTGTCATGTCCGTGATCATATCCGGGACTCCAAACTACCTTCGGCACATTAAAACACATAAACTCATATTACAAATCATCATAGAACGTTGAGCGTGTGGACCCTACGGGTTCGAGAACTATGTTGACATGACCGAGACTCATCTTCGGGCAATTACCAATAGAGGAACCTGGATGCTCATATTGGCTCCTACATATTCTACGAAGATCTTTATCGGGCAAACCGCATAACAACATACGATGTTCCCTTTGTCATTGGTATGTTACTTGCCCGAGATTCGATCATTGGTATCTTAATACCTAGTTCAATCTCGTTACCGGCAAGTCACTTTACTTATTCCGTAATACATCATCCCGCAACTAACTCATTAGTTGCATTGCTTGCAAGGCTTATAGTGATGTGCATTACCGAGAGGGCCCAGAGATACCTCTCCGACAATCGGAGTGACAAACCCTAATCTCGATCTATGCCAACTCAACAAGCACCATCGGAGACACCTGTAGAGCACCTTTATAATTACCCAGTTATAGTGTGATGTTTGGTAGCACACAAAGTGTTCCTCTGGTAGTCGGGAGTTACATAATCTCATAGTCATAGGAACATGTATAAGTCATGAAGAAAGCAATAGCAACAAACTAAACGATCATCATGCTAAGCTAACGGATGGGTCAAGTCCATCACATCATTCTCTAATGATGTGATCTTGTTAATCAAATTACAACTCATGTATTTGGTTAGGAAACATAACCATCATTGATTCAACGAGCTAGTCAAGTAGAGGCAAACTAGTGACACTGTGTTTGTCTATGTATTCACACATGTACTAAGTTTCCGGTTAATACAATTCTAGCATGAATAATAAACATTTATCATGATATAAGGAAAGAAATAATAATTGTATTATTGCCTCTAGGGCATATTTCCTTCAGGAAGATGCAACCATACAAGTCAGACCACGAACATCATGCAAAAATAAACAAATCCATTTATGATCATGGAAGATGCACAAGTTATTTGCCATCCTCATCCTCTTCTCCATTCAGTTCCATGTACACTTCTTGTTCTTCTTAATTACAATTGCAGATAATTGACTAAATTGCCACTGCAGAAAAAAGAAACAAACATAAGGTATTTAACTGAAATTAAAATGCAGATAGTTGATTTGTTTCATTTAGAATTGCCAGTAAACTGAATATTTTGATACAGTACAAAAGATATTGCAAGCAAACTGAATTTACAACTGCCAGTTGCCAAGTACAAATGAAAATTACAAAAGAAATTTGACTGAATTTAGAAAGACAATACTGTGCAAGTTTCATCAGCTACCAAGTTACAACAGAAATGGAACGTGAGGCACAACTATATAGTAACAATGTATTGTTCTATGAGCTGAGCTACCAAATGCAAACAGGGATTACCAATTCCATCTTGTGCTAGTGCTACCAACAAGATTATGAAGTGTCGTATGACCTGAGCTCCTCCTAATTTTGTCTACTGTAACTGCAAGTGCTAAGTACCGACTACTAAGCTATGCATCGAATAGTATAACTGTAACTCTACAAGTGCATCGATCGGAGAAAGGGTAAGTGCATCGAATAGACTAAGCCTAGTATAGTAACTCTGTAAGTGCATCAATCAGAGAAGCTGAGCTATAGGAGATACTATGAATCGATGAGTATAAACAAATAACAGAGAAAAGGTTAGCTGTCAGACAGAAGTAGTCGTCAAGCCAGGAGGTGCGGACCGGCTGGATTGGAACGTCGACTAGTAGGGCGTCGAATAGGGACCGGTGAGGGGACCTAGGCATTGACCTTGAGCATCACCGTCCTAGTGAGGTACTTCCCGCCGGCTTGTCGTGTCGTCCCGCACCGACCAATCATCGACCAGGGAAAGGCGTCGAGCATGAGCGGCGAGGTGGCCGTCATGCTGGCTGCTCCCTCAAAGACCAGCATGGGAAGATGGGGCTAGGGGAGCGGCGTCATCCAGTGACGGTGATCCTGGATTTGTGATAACCCACAAGTATAGGGGATCAATTGTAGCCTCTTTTGATAAGTAAGAGTGTCGAACCCAATGAGGAGCTAAAGGCAGAACAAATATTCCCTCAAGTTTTATCGACCACCGATACAACTGTATGCACGCTTGACGTTCGCTTTACCTAGAACAAGTATAAAACTAGAAGTACTTTGTAGGTGTAACGGGAAAGGTTTGCAAGAATATAAAGAGCACGTAAATAAAAACTAGGGGCTGTTTTAGGTAAGGAAGCAATAAAGTTAGTATAGAGAGTGTGGAAAAGTGGTGGTAGGAGTGCTAAATTGTCCCTAAGCAATTGACTACTTACTAGACCGATAGCAAGTTTTATGTGGGAGAGGCCACTACTAGCATGACATCCCTAACTCGGAATTCTATGCACTTATGAATGGAACTATTAGCAAGCATCCGCAACTACTAACGTTCATTAAGGTAAAACCCAACCATAGCATTAAGATATATTGGCCCCCCTTCAATCCTGTATGCATTAATTTCTATGCTAGGTTGAAGCTTTTGTCACTCTTGCCCTCCAATACATAGTCCTATCAACATACAACTAACCCTATGGTGTGATCCACGCGCGCGCTCATATGATGGGCACCAAAGGACAGCAACATAACCAACAACAAATTAAACCAATCATAGCAATTCACCAATTACCGACAGGACAACGAAAATCTACTCAGACATCGTAGGATGGCAACAAATCATTGGATAATAATATGAAGCATAAACCACCACGTTCAAGTAGAGGGTACAACGGGTTGTGGGAGAGTGGACCGCTGTAGATAGATGGGGGACGGTGATGAAGATGTTGGTGAAGATGACAGAGGTGTTGGTGTAGATCGCCGTCACATGATGATGGCCCCGGCGGCATTCCGGCGTCACTGGGAGAGAGGGGGAGAGAGCCCCCCTTCTTTTTCTTATTCTTCCTTGACCTTCTCCCTTGATGGGAGAAGGGTTTACCCCCTGGTCCATGTCTTCCATGGCAGTGGAGGGGCGAGAGCCCCTCCGAGATTGGATCTGCCTCTCTCTGTTTCTACGTTCTGGATTCTGGCCTTTCACCGTTTCTTATATTCCTGGAGATCCGCAACTCCAATTGGGCTGAAATTTTTACACGATTTGTATCCGGATATTGGCTTTCTTGTAGCGCAAGAAGGGCACCAACCGCCTTACAGGGTGGCCACGAGGGTAAGGGTCCTGCCCACCCCCTGGGGCGCGCCCATACCTTGTGGCCCCCTCGGGCATTGTCTCGTGTTGATTCTTCTTCCCAAAAATCACATATATTCCAAAAAAATCTCCATAAGTTTTTATCCTGTTTGGACTCCGTTTGATATGGTTTTTCTACGAAACAAAAAACATGCAACAAACAAGAACTGGCACTAGGCACTGGATCAATATGTTAGTCCCAAAAATGGTATAAAAAGTTGCCAAAAGTATATGAAAGTTGTATAATATTGGCATGGAACAATCAAAAAGTATAGATATGATGGAGATGTATCAGCAATCCCAAGCTTAATTCCTGCTCGTCCTCGAGTAGGTAAATGATAAAAAAGATAAGTTTTGATGCGGAATGCTACCTAGCACAATCTTGACCATGTAATCTAATCATGGCATGAATATTAAGACACGAGTGATTCAAAGCAATAGTCTATCATTCGAGATTAAGACAATAATACTTCAAGCATACTAATAAAGCAATCATGTCTTTTCAAAATAACATGGCCAAACAAAGTTATCCGTACAAAATCATATGGCCTGGCTATGATCCATCTTCACCACACAAAATATTCAAATCATGCACAACCCCGGTGACAAGCCAAGCAATTATTTCATTCTTTTGATGTTCTCAACCATTTTCAACTTTCAGGCAATACATGAGCATGAGCCATGGATATAGCACTATAGGTGGAATAGAATATGATGGTGGAGGTTGTGTGTAGAAGACAAAAAGGGAGAAAGTCTCACATCAACTAGGCAAATTAATGGGCTATGGAGATTCCCATCAATCGATGTCAATGCGAGGAGTAGGGATTGCCATGCAATGGATGCACTAGAGCTATAAGTGTATGAAAGCTCAAACTGAAAACTAAGTGGGTGTGCATCCAACTTGCTTGCTCATGAAGACCTCGGGCATTTGAGGAAGCCCATCATCCGAATATACAAGCCAAGTTCTATAATGAAAAATTCCCACTAGTATATGAAAGTGACAACGTAGGAGACTCTCTCTATGAAGAACATGGTGCTACTTTGAAGCACAAGTGTAGTAAAAAGGATAGTAGCATTGCCCCTTCTCTCTTTTTCTCTCATTTTTTTGGTGGGCTTCTTTGCGCTCTTCTTTTTTATCTAGGCTTCTTTGGCCTCTTTTATTTCTCATAAAGTCCGGAGACTCATCCCAACTTGTGAGGGAGTCATAACTTCCATTATCCTTTCCTCACATGGGATAATGCTCTAATAATGATGATCATCACACTTTTATTTACTTACAACTCAATATTACAACTCGATATCTAGAACAAAGATATGACTATATGAATGCCTCCGGCGGTGTACCGGGATGTGCAATGATCTAGCGCAGCAATGACATCAAAAAACAGACAAGCCATGAAAACATGATGCTAGCTATCTTATGATCATGCAAAGCAATATGACAGTGATGCTCAAGTCATGTATATGAAGATGATGGAAGTTGCATGGCAATATATCTCAGAATGGCTATGGAAATGCCATGATAGGTAGGTATGGTGGCTATTTTGACGATGTAACATCCCAAAATTCTAAATTTTGGAATGTTATATTAAATAAATAGTTTTGATTGTTTGTTTGATTGTTGTGTGAATGATTGGGTGAAATTGAGTGAAATTTGACAGTTTTTGAAAGTTGAATGAGAGGGGATGAAATGACCTTCCCAAACTTTCACCTCGCATTTATGATCTCCATGAATTCAAAATCATTTCATCACAAAACCCTAGAGTGAAGATGACATGACTTCTTCCATTTAAATAAATGAAAAATGTTTTTGAATTCCATTTGGAAATATTTCAAATTTAGAAACTTTATGCAACTCAATGATTTTCATGAGAGAAGATAAAATGACTTCTTCAAATTATATGAAATATGAGTTGGAAGTTAAAAGAATCAAATTGAAAGTCATTTGGAAGTATTTTGAAACCCACTCTCAATTTAGGAGTTATTTGCCTTTTATTCAAATTATTTTTATCCTAAAAATAAATAAATGGAAATAAGGCTAAAATGATTCCCTTCAATGAAAAATTAGGAGAAAATAAATTTGAAATCATTTTGGGTATTTTAAAATGATTTTTTGTTGGGTTTTATTGCAATAGTAGCATTGTTTGCTTTATGTAAATTTTTATGGATATTATTTGTATCTTCAATTATGTTCATGTTTTAGGATTTCTTTTTCTGAAAATTTTGATATATTATATGCCTATAAAATTTTGATATATTATATGGATATTATTTGTGTTTTATGTAAAAAAATGTTTCGGCCGAAGCCCAGACGCTAGCCGCCGGCCCACCTTGCCGAATCGGCCCGTGGCCACCTCCCCCGCGCTGAAGCACTTCGCCTCGGTCGCCCGCTGCTCGATCACCTGCCCTCTCCCGCTGACCCCTGGACCCCACCGCTCTTCTTCTTCCTCTCCACGTAATGCCAAGCCAGAGCGCGCCCGCGCCGCCGCCGAATCCCGATCTTCTCGGGATCACGCTCCCGAGCTTTCCCCTTGCGCACGCCTACGCCCTATATAATCCCCCCACCCTCCTATCTCGATTCCCCTTTGAACCCTCGCCCGAGACCAACCTCCTTGTCCATCGTCGTTGTTTGGATCTCCGCCACCGAAGCTTTGGAGCGTCGTCGTTCCGTCGCCGGTAAGCCTCCCTGAGGCCCTTTCCTTCTCCCGTCGGCTTCCCTCGTTGTCGTGCTCCGTTTTGACATGTACTTGTGCCTTGTCTCCCTCCAGAGTAGATGCCCCGACCATGCGCGATCTCGCCAGAGTTCGCAAGCTCACCCGAAGCTCCGCCACCTTCTGCCACTCCGTCCTGACGCCCTCGACCGCCACCGAATCCACCCTCGGCTTCCCCTCGCCGATCCGCGTCCGACGAATGCCACCGCCGCCTTCTTATACCATCGGAGCCACCGCCATCTTCACCACCGACGCCATCCCCGGAGCCGAAGCTCACCGAGCTTGCCACACCGCCATCCGTCGTCCTCGAACACTACCTCCACCACCCCTGGACGCGCCACTCCTCGTCGCGCCCAACCAACATCACCGCCGCCTTCCACGACCACCGGAGCATCCTCACCGGCCACACCCGAGCAGCCCTCGCCGTTGTTCCCGTCGTGCCACCGCAGTAAGCATCCCCACCGCCGGATCCTTTTCCTACGGCGTAGATTAGATCGGAGTCAACAATTAGGTTTTTATTAAGTAGATCGGTTTTATTTACGGTTTATACTTGGTTTAAACCTGACCGGTTCGCCGGTTTCTTTTTACTAAACGTGCGTGCATGTTTTTCATAAGTTTCGGCCGAGCGCAACATAGGTACAGATCGCCCGCCGTTTAGCCCAGTAACAGCCCACCATGTAGCACTTGTCCGATTTGTTTTTGTTTTGTTAAAAAAAACAGGAATAGTTTCAATCTTAGATTGCTTATATCTTTTAGGTTTTAAGTCCAAATTGAGTGATTCTTTTTGCATTAGATTCAAAATTTCTTGAAGTTTCTGGTAGTTCCATTGGATTTCAACTTTGAGTAGTTTAAAAATCTAGTTTGATGAAATTTATTCAAATCACTATTGTGGCCGTATTTTGAGTTTTATAAAATATTTTTGATTGATTCTTTTTTCTACGGTTTTGTTATTGTTTTGTCCATCCAGTAGCAGAAAGTATTTTTAGTTTACTTTTAAATTAGGTGTTTAGCAAAACAGTACTATTTTAGTTATAGTTTTGTTTTAGTCTTTTCTTTATTGTTTTTTTAGTTTAAATTATTTCTTTTTGTCACTCTTAAAAAAATTAGTTTTGTTTCTGTTAGTCAACAAAAGAATTTTTTTTATTTTAAAAATTTATTTTTATGAAAACTTGTTTAGGTCATAGTTAGTGTTTCATGAAAGCTTTTATTTGTTTCTTTTTGCAAATAAAGCTTTATGAAAAATACTTTCTGTTAACTTAGTGGATCGAAATTTTATTTTTCTGTTAAAATTATTAGTTCAGTATTTTCTTTGTTAAGTTTTACTTAGGACAAAACTATTTTATGTCTTAGAGTTTTCTTTGGTAGTTTTGTTGTGTAGTTTTCCTTTGTTCTTATTTGGTGTCCCTTGTTGTTTTGCAATTTATTTTTTATTTTATTTTGAGTGTTAGAATTTCTTGCTAGTATGTTTGCTTATATGAATGCCATGTTTGAATATATAGATTTTCAACGGAGTGACGAATAGTTCTACTAAGTCATTATTCTGAGAGCGTTGTTATCTTCATCAAGTAATACCAGCCAAGTTCACTTTGACCATGTTTTTCATACCTATGTTTTATTTGCATGTAGTAGCACCCTTTCAATAATCCCTCCAGTAGTGATATTGATTTCTTGTAGTTGGGTAGAATCCATGAGGTAGGAACCCATCTCCCTGTTATCAAGCCCGAGATGTTATATAGTTTTAATGCTACACTATAGTAGACGGGGTTTGGTATGAGTGCATGAGAGTGGTGTGAAGAAGGAGGACTCTACGTCAATGGCGACAACTTCATGATGGCACCGGCAAGGACTGCATCTTCAGGACTCCTCAAGATTTTGAGACTCGAGACAAGAATTCAATACACACTACTAGGTGAAGGACGGTTGACGGGCAGCCTGGAGAAACCAGTGGTTGACCGGGATGCATGGAGAAGCGCCATGACATCTTGCGGAAAGCTTCACCCAGACTCAAAGAGACGGAAGGATACTTCATGCCCGGAAGCTTACATGTGCAACCGCTAGTCACTATGGGCTCTGGCTTGGTTGACCTTAGTGGTGACTCTGGCTGGGACGGTGCTAGCAGATGTAGAACTATGGTAGGATTGGATGAGCACCGGACAGTGGTCAGAGAAACTCTTCGGAAGACCATATTTCGATCATCTTTTTCTCAAACACTCTGAAGTGTGGGAACATAAAAGAGGGATCGAATCTTGCGGGTAAAGTGTACAAACCTCTGCAGAGGGTTAAAACCTAATCGATTAGCTGGGTCCCCGGTTACGGACAATTTGAGCCTCTGGACTTGGATCTATCTCGAAACTCTCAACACTGGACTAATAACTTAATTGTGGGCAACTTATGATGATTTGGGCTATGAGACATCGGTTGGCGGAACCATGTCATGATAGAAAACTCCATAGTACAGACTCCGGATAATTCCTTTGATGTAGGGAAAATAAAACCAGCTTTTACGCAAACAAAACTCAGATACAGAGCCACAAAGCCATACTACATATAGTATAGTTTATCATCTGTTTTCTCTTATGGTGATCTTGCTGGTACATTCAATGTACTGACCTACACGGCTGCAATGTCTCATGTTGCAGATATGTTTCTTCCAACGAGTAAGAGTTACGTCATAGGGTTATGGTCCACACTCAACCTGCCGATGGCGTTGATGGGACTCCACACCCGTTGATTGTTTCCGCTGAGACTTATGAGGTATATATCAGTTTTACGTTATTTATACATGTGATTGCACTTTGATATATACATTGATGTACTGTGTGTGCCAGCATACCGATCCAGGGATGGCACAGATACACAGAGGCTTGACCGTCTGAGGTCGGGTCGCTACAGACGAAGATATAAGGAGGCTTATGTGTGATAGAGCATATCATATCACGGGGTTTGGATGCACCGGCAAAGTTTGCACCAACTCTCGAGGTGAGAAAGGGCAATGCATGGTACCAGAGAGGCTAGCGATGATGGAAGGGTGAGAGTGCGTATAATCAATGGACTCAACATGAGTCATAAAGAACTCACATACTTATTGCAAAAATCTATTAGTCATCGAAACAAAGTACTACGCGCATACTCCTAGGGGGATAGATTGGTAGGAAAATACCATCGCTCGTCCCCGACCGCCACTCATAAGGAAGACAATCAATAAATACCTCATGCTCCAACTTCGTTACATAACGATTCACCATACGTGCATGCTACGGGAATCACAAACTTAACACAAGTATTTCTAAAATCCACAATTACTCACTAGCACGACTCTAATATCACCACCTTTATATCACAAAACTATTGCAAGGAATCAAACATATCATATTCAGT
Organism: Triticum dicoccoides; assembly: GCF_002162155.2. NCBI lineage: Eukaryota > Viridiplantae > Streptophyta > Magnoliopsida > Poales > Poaceae > Triticum > Triticum dicoccoides. The sequence goes on along the minus strand of NC_041386.1, from coordinate 188,336,571 downwards.
GATCTACAAGTTTTATGTAGGATTTTATGACTAACCATGTGAATGACCAATTCTTGTCCTCTCTCTAAATAGATATAAGTGAAGCAAGAGAGTTTAATTCTTTCTACAAAAGATAAGCGCACGCTCTAACAGATATAAGTGAAGCAAAAGAGCATTCTACAAATGGTGGTTTTATATGTGTAGGGAAACAGGCAATCCAAACTTCAAATGATATAAGCGCAGCACATGAAGCATTCTATAAAACCATAACCAAAAGATATAAGTGAAGTGCAAATAGCATTCTATAAATCAAGCATGGACTATCTCATACCAGCATGGTGCATCAAAGAAAAGTGAAAACTAAATGCAAAAGACGCTCCAAGATTTGCACATATCACAAGAACAAAACGAAACCGAAAACATACCGATACTTGTTGAAGAAAGATGGGATGCCTTCCAAGGCATCCCCAAGATTATACGCTCGAGTATCCTTGAATATTTACTTGGGGTGCCTTGGGCATCCCCAAGCTTGAGCTCTTGCCTCTCCTCCTTCTCCCCATATCGAGACCTCCTCGATCTTTGATCACTTCATCCACACAAAACTCAACAGAAAGCTCGGCAAATCACTACTCTAAGTACTGTTGCAAACCAATTCATATTTCGTTTTTGCATTGTAGCTACTGTAATATAACTTCTTCATGTCTTAATCCACTGATATAAATCAATAGTTTCATCAAAACAAGCAAACAATGCATCAAAAACAGAATCTGACTTAAACAGGACATTCTATAGTAATCTGAACATTCACCATACTTCCGGTACTCCCAAAATCCTGAAAATTTTAGGAAAAATAAACAATTTGTATAGAAAGACAGTGCAAAAAGTTCCAGAACTGTTTGACGTTCTAGTAAAAAAAATCGCGCACTACAGCCAAAGTTTTTGTTTTGCACGGCACAAACAAACAAGCAATGTGAACATCCTAAAGGAAAATCTTGGCACATTATTTTTATGATACAATGGATTTGTACAAGGGGATAATTATTTTTGTTGAAAATTTTCTATAATCAAGGGTCACAAAGTTTCCATGGGCATGAACAAATTTCAAGGCTAGCTCCCACTTTAACAATGCTCGTCTTTCTCACTTTCACTTTTATTTTTGAAAAAGTTTTAGGTTCCCCTCTTTATTTTTTCTTGTTTTTAAACTTTATAAAAGAAAACAAAAAAATAAATGACTCTCTAAAACTTCTGGGTTGTCTCCCTGGCAATGGTTTCTTTAAAGCCATTAACCTAGGCATATAGTGCTCAAGTAATGGATCCACCCGGATCCCAAGGTATATCAAAGCCAATTTTAATTAACAATGATTTGTGATTTAGTAGTGAGCACAAAGTAACATACATGATGCAACAATGAAGTCTAACTCTCTTCCTATGCATCAGCATGTCATAAAAGAACAGTTCATGCACACATAGTAAAGGCCAATGCATAGTATAAAATAGTTTCTTGCAATTTTATCATATTGGAAACATGGAGATGCGGAGATGTAGTTCCTCTCTCATAATAATTGCAAGTAGGATCAGCAAGCACATGCATACTATATCTATCAAAATCATCATGTGTAGTAGTAAAACGTAACCCATCAATATAATCCTTAGTAAGGGCAAACTTCTCCGATATAGTGTAGTCGGGAGAATTCAAAAAGATAATAGGACTATCATGCGTGGGTGCACTAGCAAAAATTTCATGTTTAATATAAGGAACTATAGCAAGTTCATCTACATAAGCATAATTCATATTGGCATCTTGGCCACAAGCATAGCTAACACCATCAAAAAGGGATATTTCAAAAGAATCAAGGGGATCATAACAATCATCATAGCATTCATCCTTTGGTAAATTCGAAGGGAAACTAAACAATGTATGGGATAAAGAGTTATTCTCATTAGATGGCGGGAACGGGTGATCAATCTGCTCTTCCTACTTTTGTTCTTCCCTCTCCTCCTCCTCATCTGTTTCATCCAGTGAGCTCACAATGTCATTAATTTCTTCTTCCATAGACTCCTGCAAAATATTAGTCTCTTCTTGGACAGCTGAGGAGTCCTCAATATATGGTTTAATATAGGGATTAGAAGCATAATTATCATAGCAATATTTAAGTATGGCCAAATTTTCAGATTTGTAGAGAGTAGTATCACACTCTTCAATAAAAGAAGCAATTTCACAAGTACCCCTAAAAGAAACAAATTCTTCAATTTGTTGAACATCATAGTAATTATAAACACCCTTAGTATACGAAGATACGATTCCATTGTCACTAAACTCACATTGGTAGGGAAGGTGTTTCTTAGGGTCTTTAGAACAACAAGTAAAATCATATATTTCACATAAATTCCAAGCATAGCACTGTATACGATGAATTTGATCCAGTAAAACTTTCCCTTCTTGAGATATGCAGTGTCGCACATAATAAGCATGCTCATCTAAAGATTTTCCCTCAACTAAGCAAGTTGGGGTTTCAGCCCGAGCACATAAGGATTCAAGATGATCTAAGTAAAAAGCTTCAGTAGTGTGATAGATTTTGAGTGGTTCTTCAACTATTGGTTCAGTAGGTACCACTAATTTTTTTGGGTATTTTGTGTTTCCTACCCATAACTAAAGATAGAAAACAAGAGCACAAAATAAAAACTACTTAGTGATAAAGCAAACAAGCACACATGAGAATATTCACCCCACGCTATAACTCCCCGGCAACGGCGCCAGAAAAAGGTCTTGATAACCCACAAGTATAGGGGATCAATTGTAGCCTCTTTTGATAAGTAAGAGTGTCGAACTCAACGAGGAGCTAAAGGCAGAACAAATATTCCCTCAAGTTTTATCGACCACCGATACAACTCTACGCACACTTGACGTTCGCTTTACCTAGAACAAGTATAAAACTAGAAGTACTTTGTAGGTGTAATAGGATAGGTTTGTGTAAATAAAAACTAGGGGCTGTTTTAGGTAAAGAGGCAATAAAGTTAGTATAGCAAGTGTGGAAAAGTGGTGGTAGGAGTTGCGAAATTGTCCCTAAGCAATTGACTACTTAAATAGACCGATAGCAAGTTTTATGTGGGAGAGGCCACTCCTAGCATGTCATCCCTGACTTGGAATTCTATGCACTTATGATTGGAACTATTAGCAAGCATTCGCAACTACTAACATTCATTAAGGTAAAACCCAACCATAGCATTAAGATATATTGGTCCCCCTTCAATCCTGTATGCATCAATTTCTATGCTAGGTTGAAGCTTCTGTCACTCTTGCTCTCCAATACATAGTCCTATCAACATACAACAAACCCTATGGTGTGATCCACGCGCGCGCTCATATGATGGGCACCAAAGGACAGCAACATAACCACAAGCAAATTAAACCAATCATAGCAATTCACCAATTACCGGTAGGACAACGAGAATCTGCTCAGACATCATAGGATGGCAACACATCATTGGATAATAATATGAAGCATAAAGCACCATGTTCAAGTAGAGGGTACAACGGGTTGCGGGCGAGTGGGATGCTGTAGATAGATGGGGGAAGGTGATGAAGATGTTGGTGAAGATGACATAGGTGTTGGTATAGCTTGTCGTCACACAATGATGACCCCGGCGGCGTTCCGGCACCATCGAGAGAGAGGGGGAGAGGGCCCCTGATAACCCACAAGTATAGGGGATCAATTGTAGCCTCTTTCGATAAATAAGAGTGCCGAACCCAACGAGGAGCTAAAGGTAGAACAAATATTCCCTCAAGTTCTATCAACCATCGATACCACTCTATGCACGCTTAACGTTCGCCTTACCTAGAAGAAGTATGAAACTAGAAGTACTTTGCAGGTGTTGTAGGCTAGGTTTGCAAGATAATAAAGGGCATGTAAATAAAAGCTAGGGGCTTTGTAGATAAAGACACAACTAAATTAGTTTCAGTAGAGAGCTTTTTGTCACGAGAAAGTTATTTGTCCCTAGACAATCGATAACTAGACCGGTAATCATTATTGCAATTTTATTTGAGGGAGAGGCATAAGCTAACATACTTTTTCTTCCTGGATCATATGCACTTATGATTGGAACTCTAGCAAGCATCCGCTATCGGTGTTCTGGGAACGGGGGTCCCCAGACTTGCCTGCCTGCGGCCCGCAGCATGGCTCCACCAGCGGCCCTGTACGGCCCATATTCTATAGCAAACACTCAAGAATCTCGTGAGGGGCCAAGCCTCGTGAGGCGGGCGACGCAAGACCTCCTTAGGGGCAGCCTCACCAGGATGGCTTGCGAGGGGCAGAGAGATCAACGCAAGGGACACTTAGGGAGTCCTGGACTAAGGGGTCCTTGAGCGTCCGACCTATTGGATATGGGCCGGACTGTTGGTCCGTGAAGATACGAAGACCGAAGACTCTACCCGTGTCCAGATGGGACTCTCCTTGGCATGGAAGGCAAGCTTGGCGACCAACTATGAAGATTCCTTTCTCTGTAACCGACCTTGTGTAACCCTAGATCCCTGCTGTGTCTATATAAACCGGAGAGCTAGGTCCGTAGATAGCCCGGATAATAATAATCATAGCCAGGCTAGACTTTTAGGGTTTAGCCATTACGATCTCGTGGTAGATCAACTCTTTTAATACTCATATTCATCAAGATCAATCAAGCAGGAAGTAGGGTATTATATCCATAGAGAGGGCCCGAACCTGGGTAAACATTATGTCCCCCGTCTCCTGTTACCATCGATCCTAGACGCACAGTTCGGGACCCCCTACCCAAGATCCACCGGTTTTGACACCGACATTGGTGCTTTCGTTGAGAGTTCCATTGTGCCGTCCTCAAAAGGTTTGATGGCTCCTTCAATCATCTACAACGATGTTGTCCAAGGGGAAGTCTTCCTCCCCGGACAGATCTTCGTGTTCGGCGGCTTCGCACTGCAGGCCAACTCGCTTGGCCATCTGGAGCAGATTGAAAGCTATGCCCCTAGCCACCAGGTCAGATTTGGAAACTTGAACTACATCGCAGATATCCGTGGAGACTTGATCTTCGATGGATTCGAGACAACGGCAGCCGCTCCCTACCACCACGATAAACATGACCTAAATTTATCATCGGTCCACACGCAGGAGATAGTACCTGTAGCTGCTCCGACCAGAGATCCGGAGCAGATCGCGCCATCCGAAGACTGGAAGCTCAACCCCGCTGCGGAAACCGCGGTCTCAGCGGTGTTGGAGCCGCACACAGACTTAACTTCAATTGACATCTATGTCACCAAAACTACGGACCCGTCTCAGGCTATAGGTTCCGAACTACGCGCGTCCGCGCATATCGAGCACGTTTGGTCATCGATCACCGAATTCAGTGCCTTGGACATCTTCCGGCATTCGCCTCTGGGCGACGTGCTAAACTCGTTAAGAGCGCTATCATTAGTGGGGGGCTCACAGCCGAACTGTATCCGGTTCGAACTGGAGATTGATAACAGAGAATTTTTCTTCGCACCCACTGCACACTTCATACATGCAGTCAAAGACTTAACTGACATGCTCGACTACAGCTCCGAGGAACCTGACAACACTCCAGACGGTGCCTAAGACAGAAAAGATCCCGACGAACGAACTGCCAAACAGGACGATGGGGAAAATGGGCAAGTTAGCCCTGACAAACAGGCCATAAACGACGACTCGGGGGACAATAATTATCTTCTACTCTCTGAGGATGAGGTGAGTCTCGGTAGCGAGGATTTTATCGTGCCTGAGGAACCTTAGGAGTAGGAGCGCTTTAAGCGCCGGCAAATAGCCACTGCAAGGAGCCTGAAAAATAAGCAGCAGTAGCTTCAAGCTGACCAAGCTCTGCTCAACAATAGATGGACAGATGTCCTAGCAGCCGAAGAATATGGCCTCACGCGCCCATTCGAAATTTACCCAAAGCGCAAATTGCTACCTCAGTTCGATGACGAGGCACCGGAGCCCATACCATCACCGCACAATGCGGCTAACCGACCACCACGCGGTCGGGACAAAGCAGCAACTCAAGCCGAATCCTAGTCCGCCCCTCCTCACCCTAAAGGCAAAGACAACATAGCTCGTGGTCACACATATAACTTTCGGCAGGACCTGGACAATAGAGCAGGACATACTAGATCGGTCTACGGATTGCGAGGACGTGCCCCGACACGTGAAAATGGCTATCTATTCGGACGTGACAAGCCTAGTCACACCCGGGCCGAAAACCACAGACGGACTCCATCGGAACTACGTCTCAATGTGGCCCAACATAGAGGCGCCGCACACCCTCTTTGCTTCACAGACGAAGTAATGGAGCACGAATTCCCAGAAGGGTTTAAACCCGTGAATATCGAATCATATAATGGAACAACTGATCCCGTGGTATGGATCGAGGATTTCCTTCTCCAAATCCACATGGCCCGCGGATACGACCTTCATGCCATCAAATACCTCCCGTTAGAACTCAGAGGTCTAGCTCGACACTGGTTAAACAGTCTGCCCGAACACTCTATTGGCAGTTGGGAGGATTTGGAAGAGGCCTTCCACGACAACTTCCAAGGTACATATGTCCGGCCACCAGACGTCGATGACTTAAGCCATATAGTTCAACAGCCCGGAGAGTCAGCCAGGAAGCTCTAGACTAGGTTCTTAGTTAAAAATAACCAAATCGTCGACTGCCCGGACGTGGAAGCCCTAGAGGCCTTCAAACACAGCGTCCGGGATGAGTGGCTCGCCCACCACATTGGTCAAGAAAAACCAAAATCCATGTCAGCCCTAACCGCTCTGATGACCCGCTTTTGCGTGGGAGAAGACATCTGGCTCGCTCGTAGAAGCAACAACGCTAGCAATCTGGGCACTTCTGAAGTCCGAGACGACAATGGCAAACCACGACGCAGCAAACACAAACTTCGCAATGATAATGAGAGAACACGCGACACAGCGGTCAATGCCGGATTCAGCGGCCCCAAACCCAGTCAATGGAAAAAGCCATTCAAGGCAAACAGAGAGGAGCCATCCACCTTAGACAAGATATTGGATCGACCCTGCCAGATTCATGGCAATCCCTATTAACCAGCCAATCACACAAACAAAAGCTGTTGGGTCTTCAAACAGGCCGGCAGGCTCAACACCGATCATAAGGGGAAAAGACCGCCCAGTGATAGCGATGACGAAGAGATTCACCAACCAAATACTGGGGGTCAAAAGCAATTTCCCCTTGAGGTAAAAACGGTGAACATGGTATACATGACACACGCCCTTACAGAGGAGCATGAGACATATTCCCTCTGGACTGAGGATCATACTACATTCCCTCCAGTCAGAGTACAAGTCGGCCTTATTAAACCGCGTACCTTGTTGGCCATAAAGGCGCCGGTCTCCATTCGGCAGGACCGACAAATTATGGAGCTGGACTAGCAATTCGGCCTCCGTTGTCCACCTCATACACCTGCGAAGTCTATATCGCGCGTACATAACTATGCACTTAAAATGCCATGGCATCTGCGGAGGCATAATACGGACGGGCCTACAAGTACTTCTATAACCCCCTTCTTTTCCATTCTTTTCTGATGACTTTTTCTTTTTTCATTATCCTTTTATCATAGGTGACTCATAGGCCGGTCATCTCACTGACTCCATGTCAGGACCCCGACTCAATGCCACATCGATCTAGCATGTAACACCTCATATCACTTTGCGGCCTCACGCTCGGTATTCCCACGGGTGTCGCCTTACCTTTGCCCGGGACCGTTTGCGCCTTTTGGCACACGTATATGACAGTGTCGCTAGCATCCATATGATAAGGAGCCCGGGCTGACATGGCTAGCCGTAAACCCAAAGTGGCACAGACTTACAGGGACAGGCATCCATGACCCAGCATCGAACGTGTCGGTCATCAGCGAGTGAATCCAGGCTGTAGCACTGGGCTAGCAGGACTCCGGTGAACCGGGCTGTAGCGGGCTAACAGGACTCCGATATTCATCGCGTGACATTTCCCCGAAGGGACAGACACAGGAACGAAGAAGGACACATGCCAGCCAGCCTAAGTGTTCCGGAGCAGTAGCAAGCTACCATGGCTCGGTGGAAACACTAGGAGACATTTCCCGGTAAGAGAGGCTACTAAAGATAAACAACTAGATGGTCAGATCCCACACATACCAAGCATTTCAATAGCATTCACACAATATGCTCGATATGTGCAAATACAACATGGCATCACAACATGACTCTACGACTCAAGTAATTTATTCAATAGGCTCCGAGGAGCGAGATATTACAAACATGGGTCTCATGACCCAACAATCAGAGCATACAAGTCAAAGCACAAGCGGAACCTATCATGTCTGGGTACAGACATCTATAACTGAAAAAGGCTGAGAAGCCTGACTATCTACCAGATCCTGCCGGGGCACAAGATCGTAGCTGAGGTAACAAGCTAAACGTCGAAGTCCACGCGGTACTACTAGCGAGACCGAAATCTCTCTGCAAAAATATAAAATGAGCAAATGTGAGTACAAATGTACCCAGCAAGACTTACATCAGAACTAACTACATATGCATCATTATCAACAAAGGGGATGGTGGGGTTTAACTGCAGCAAGCCAGCTTTGACTCGGTGGTTATCCTGAACTACGACTGCAAGTAACTCTTTTGAGGTGGTGCACACGAGTCCACATATTCACCATATCAATACACCACTATGGATCCGCTCCCGCCTCCCTACGAGAACGCCATCCATAGCACTCACGCTTATCTTGCGTATTTTAGAGTATCCCCTTTCACTTGTCTATGAACTGATATAAGCAACCCAGAAGTCCTTTACCACGGACACGGCTATTCGAATAGATGATATTAACCCTGCAGGGGTGTACTTCTTCATACATGTTTCCACCACTTAGCGTCTGCACACGACATGTGCTCGGCAGACTTCAAGCGAAAGCCGACGTGGGTGTAGACCACGACCTACCTAAACACTCAAGTCTCTAGTCCAGGTTTATCGCCTATTCGGGTTCCATCCATGAGGAGATCCGGCCGGAGTTTCGCTCACAGCCCCAAACGATGTGAACAGGGTTCCCGAGATACCAAACGGGCATCCGGTACACCGTGCCACGTACCTACCGCATCACAGCCCACCCCTACGGTCAGCGCTGTCCACGGCCTCCAGTAAGCTACAAACACCAGAAACTACTTGCAACTCCTGGACAGAGGACTAGGGTGAATAAGAAGTCGAGCAGGGTCATATTTCAGGGCCCAATGTATGGTAGTAGCTGAATCATGGATCACAAACACAGAACTCAGTTCCTGAGGACGGCTGCAATGAGACAACCCACCATGTACTCCTACATGGCCTCTCACCGCTACCTTTACCAAATCGTGTTCACACACTTAGCTCACACACAGTAGGACATGTTCACACACCTCTGATTCATCCCGGATGAATCAGACCTGACACAACTCTAAGCAGTAGCAGGCATGACAAACAAGCATGAATGAGTAGGCACAACAGGGCTCAAACAACTCCTACTCATGCTAGTGGGTTTCATCTATTTACTGTGGCAATGACAGGTCATGCAAAGGATAAAGGGGTTCAGCTACCGCAGCAAGTAACAGATGAATCGATGTTGTCCTAATGCAGTAAAAGAGAGCAGGAGCGAGAGAGTAGGATTGTATCGGAATGAACAAGGGGGTTTTGCTTGCCTGGCACTTCTGAAGATAACATTGAGTCTTCATCAGTGTCAACGATCACATCATCGGTATCACGTCTATCGAGAGGGGACAAATACCGGTAACACAGAAGGAAACATAATCAATGCAATGCACAATATGATGCATGATCATGACATGGCAAAATGAATGTGTTTTGGGCTAATGCAACTAGCCACAGATTAAATGAAGTTGGTTTGTGTCAGGTCCCCGACTCGATGTCACATCGATCTAGCTGGTAACACCTTATATCACTCTGCGGCCTCACGCACGGTATCCCCACGGGTGTCGTCTTACCTTTTCCCGGGACCGTTTGCGCCTTTTGGCTCACGTATATGATAGTGTCGCTAGCATCCATATGATAAAGAGCCCGGGCTGACATGACTAGTCGTAAACCCAAAGTGGCACAGACTTACAGGGACAGGCATCCATGACCCAGCTTCGAACGTGTCGGTCATCAGCAAGTGGGTCCGGGCTGTAGCACTGGGCTAGCAGGACTCCGGTAAACCGGGCTGTAGCGGGCTAACAGGACTCCGGTACTCAAAGCGTGACATTTCCCCGAAGGGACAGACACAGGAACGAAGAAGGACACATGCCGGCCAGCCTAAGTGTTCCAGAGCAGTAGCAAGCTACCATGGCTCAGCGGTAACACTAGGAGACATTTCCCGGTAAGAGAGGCTACTAAAGATAAACAACTAGATAGTCAGATCCCACACATACCAAGCATTTCAATCATACACACAATATGCTCGATATGTGCAAATACAACGAAGCATCACAACATGACTCTACGACACAAGTAATCTATTCAATAGGCTCCGAGGAGCGAGATATTACAAACATGGGTCTCATGACCCAACATTCAGAGCATACAAATCAAGCACAAGCGGAAGCTATCATGTCTGAGTACAGACATCTATAAATGAAAAAGGCTGAGAAGCCTGACTATCTACCAAATCCTGCCGAGGCACAAGATCGTAGCTGAGGTAACAAGCTAAACGTCGAAGACCACGCGGAAATACTAGTGAGACTGAAGTCTCTCTGCAAAAACATAAAATAGGCAAACGTGAGTACAAATGTACCCAGCAAGACTTACATCAGAACTATCTACATATGCATCATTATCAACAAAGGGATGGTGGGGTTTAACTGCAGCAAGCCAGCTTTGACTCGGTGGCTATCCTGAACTACGACTGCGAGTAACTTTTTTTTGAGGTGGCGCACACGAGTCCACATATTCACCATATCAATACACCACTATGGATCCGCTCCCGTCTCCCTACGAGAACGCCATCCATAGCACTCACGCTTATCTTGCGTATTTTAGAGTATCCACTTTCACTTGTCTATGAACTGATATAAGCAACCCAGAAGTCCTTTTCCGCGGACACGGCTATTCGAATAGATGATGTTAACCCTGCAGGGGTGTACTTCTTCATACATGTTTCCACCACTTAGCGTCTGCACACGGCATGTGCTCGGCAGACTTCAAGCGAAAGCCGACGTGGGTGTAGACCACGACCTACCTAAACACTCAAGTCTCTAGTCCAGGTTTATCGCCTATTCGGGTTCCATCCATGAGGAGATCCGGCCGGAGTTTCGCTCACAGCCCCAAACGATGTGAACAGGGTTCCCGAGATACCAAACGGGCATCCGGTACACCGTGCCACGTACCTACCGCATCACAGCCCACCCCTACGGTCAGCGCTGTCCACGGCCTCCAGTAAGCTACAAACACCAGAAACTACTTGCAACTCCTAGACAGAGGACTAGGGTGAATAAGAAGTCGAGCGGGGTCATATTTCAGGGCCCAATGTATGGTAGTAGCTGAATCATGGATCACAAACACAGAACTCAGTTCCTGAGGACGGCTGCAATGAGACAACCCACCATGTACTCCTACATGGCCTCTCACCGCTACCTTTACCAAATCGTGTTTACACACTTAGCTCACACACGGTAGGACATGTTCACACGCCTCTGATTCATCCCCGATGAATCAGACCTGACTCAACTCTAAGCAGTAGCAGGCATGACAAACAAACATGAATGAGTAGGCACAACAGGGCTCAAACAACTCCTACTCATGCTAGTGGGTTTCATCTATTTACTGTGGCAATGACAGGTCATGCAAAGGATAAAGGGGTTCAGCTACCGCAGCAAGTAACAAATATGTCGTTGTTGTCCTAATGCAGTAAAAGAGAGCAGGAGCGAGAGAGTGGGATTTTATCGGAATGAACAAGGGGGTTTTGCTTGCCTGGCACTTCTGAAGATAACACTGAGTCTTCATCAGTGTCAACGATCACATCATCGGTATCACGTCTATCGAGAGGGGACAAATACCGGCAAACAAAAAGAACACAATCAATGCAATGCACAATATGATGCATGCTATGACATGGCAATATGAATGTGTTTTGGGCTAATGCAACTAGCAACAGATTAAATGAAGTTGGTTTGAATACAAGATTCAAATTCAAACTCCATATGTGATTATTTAAATGCCCTTTAATTGATTTGTGCTAAACAGCAGCTATAAGTTGTTCTAACATGCATGAAAATGGTACAGATGGATTCCTTGAATTTTTCTGATAATTTTTCATATATAAATTATTTAATTTGGAGTTACGGTTGAATTTCTATGAATTTTTGAAGTTTTAGGCATTTTCTGGAATTTCCTGAATAATATTAAATCAAGAAATGATTATGGCGTCAGCACCATGTCACAGTGACGTCAGCAGGGTCAACTGGGCGCCCCAGGTCAAACCTGACGTGTGGGGGCCACACGTCAGTGACACAGGAGCTAATCCCGGTCAAACCCAGCGCTGACTGGGGTTTGACCAGGGGTGGGGCCCACTGTCAGTGGCTGTGGGGGTGTTTAGCGTGGTCATTAGTGCTAACTAAATCAGCGCCATGTCAGCTGCCGGCGTTTAACCGCCGGCAACCTCAGATCACGGTGGCGTCCGCGTCGGGTTTGCGCTACAGGGCACCGTTTTACTCGTGGTTTGCGGCTACGGCTAGCTGGCAAAGCAGCGCATCTAATGGAGCGAACGGGAGGAGCTGGGGTGGCCTGAGTCGACGGCGGCGAGCTAGAAGGTGGCGGCCGGAGTTCGGGCACCTGCGGGTTTGGCGTTGTGGTGCTCCGGAGGGGAAGCTGGTGGGTTCTACGTGCTCCTGGTGAGGTTTGGAGCACGGTGGTGTGCCCGGCTTTGAGCCACGATGGCTCTGACCACGACGGTGACGAGGCACGGCGGCGGCGAGCTCTCGGATCCGGCGGAAGCAATGGCTAGAGCGGCCAAACGGCATGGGAAGAAGAGGGGAACGGGTCAGCGGCTCACCGCGAAGCTGCAGGGAGGGTTAGTGGGCTCGGGGGCGCGCCGGAGTGGCCGAATCGACGGAGAAGGGCGCCGGGGCCGAAGCTTGAAGACGATGGCGATGGCGGCTGCTCGGGGCCCTTCTGGTCGCGTGAGACGACGAGGAGGACGAGGGCGGAATAGCGGAGCTTTGGGAGGCGTCGGAGAGGCGAGACGGTGGCTGTGGCCGCGCGAGCGCTGGTCGGCGGCGACGGGCTCCGTTCGGTCGCGGGAGGGGAAGCAGAGGAGCGAGGGGGAGGGAGGTCCAGAGAGCGAGGGAGAAGTGAGAGGGGGTCGGGGAGGCGCGTGGCGTCTCCGGGCGTCGAGGAGGGAGGCAACCAGGCAGGAGGTGGCCAAGCGCGGTGGCGGTGCTCGCCACCGAGCTGCTTCGTGCGCTGGCACGGGAAGAAGACAGGCATGCCCCCTGGTGGTTGGGCTGCACGGTGTTGGGCTGTCCAGGTGGGCTTGGTGGGCTGCAGAGGTAAGTCCAGGTAAGGTTTCTCTCCTCTGTCTTTTATTTATTGTTTTCTATTTTGTTCTGCTTTGTTTTGGTTTAGTAAAAATACTAACCATTTTATAAAATCCTGAAAATAATTATGTGGCTAGAACTAAAATATACCAAACCACATAAAATGTTCCAGTAATTATTGGACATTTATTATTTATATATAATATATATATCCAATGCAAATAGCTATTTATTTAATTCAAAGGCCCAAAATAATTAACTCTGAGATACCAAAAATATTGTTTTGAGTTCTACCTCTTTGCAATATTTTCAGAGACTAGGAGGAACATTTTCTTGGACTTCTTTGAGGAGATTTTAATGTTGATCAATTTTAGAAGGTTTCTGAGGCTTTGAAAATTCCTCAATTCAAGTTTCAGAAATTTAAATATGATGCCTGGATGAAGATGCAACTATTTACAAACAATATTCTAGGGCTGTGACAACTCACCCCCACTAAACAAAAATCTCGTCCCGAGATTCAAGTGTAGGGTAAGACGATGGGGAACGCAACTAGTACAATCTTCACGATCCAGGTTGCACTTCATAGGAACGTTGATTTGAACACCATCTTTGTCTTGTCGTCTTGCTCTAAGAACTCCAGCTAATCATGACTGGAAGAGCAAAAGAAAACTCTAGAAGGATCGATCTTCTCGAAGGTCGAACAACTCAGGATTAACTCTCGGAATGAGACATAGCAACATCTCTCGAGCTGAGAGGCGAAGCACACATCCATAGGAATGGAGTGAAGCAAATGACGAAGGTTCACTAGGTAGACCACAATTCCACACCTAAGAGGGTGGTGAACGGTTGTCAACGTAGCGAGGAGTTGAATTGCCATGATACCATAACGATGCACCTTAGGGAAGGTGACTTGTAGATATATCCCCTTAAGTGACAAAAAGAATTACTTTTGATTCAAAGATCATTGAAACTCTTTAAACCAGCCTAAGACAATTCTCGAGCGATCATTTGGAGGGGGTCGGTAGAATGGCATACTCAAACTTGGATGATGTGGATTACCTTGTTGAAGACAACGTAATGGATGAATTTGCTTATCACCGGAAATGGAAGAGACCCATGGTAGAATGACACATTGGCGGTGCAAGCTGGGAACAAAATGCAAATGCTGGGAATGATTCTGGTAACTGGGGAGAGGCTCAACAGTAGAGAGTTATTCCACTATTGGAATGGTTATAGCATAACCGAGGAAACTGAGAGCGCTATACAGTTAATGCCGACGATCAAACCTAGCACTTGCGCGTGCTCTCAAGAACTTGAGCATTTCCATATTCATCAAGGTTTTACTAACATCCGTGTCAAGGATCCTGGCAACACAACTTGCTACCATGATGAATGATGATGGATGATGCAGATGCAAAGGAAGATAACACTTCTCAGATTTCATCTTAGCGAGGCCAAGGAAATAAAATCTGGATGATCGACCGAGAGACATTTAGCACTCCGCTTCTAATGTTCTCCTTGATGTGCTAGTGTATCCCATTCATAGATATGGTTTGATAACTAGAACATCAAGTAAAAGGTCGGACTTCGGGAGCAATAGAATCCATAAGGAACAGTTACGGAGGTAAATCCTACGAAATCCTTATGGGGAGGTGGCCAACTTCTTCAATCAAGATACTACAATAATAGGTCTTTCGGCTGGGTGGTACTGGTCACGACATCCACTTTACCAGTTATCGAGGAACCAATATTATAGTTCTTGGGAAATGTTCCAAACCATCATATCTGCCTGAGATTCAGATCTGGTTGGTGTCAGGATATTCCAGACTCATCGAGTCTAGGAAGGAAAACGAAAGTTTGCAACACAAATCGACGAGATGACGTTGCGAGATTCTCGGGAAATGAACTACTATAGTAAGCTCCAAAACATGAGCTGGTTCTGCTACAAACATGTGAACACGTTGTCCCAGACAAGCATGACCACGTGGTAGTCTTATAATAAAACACTACCGAGTTCAGGTGGGGAATCATCAATGAGGATATCAAAATCCTTGCATAAGGTATGCTCTTAAGAAGGAACTTCTTCTCCTTGAACAAATCAATCAGTGGCTTGGTGTGCTAGGGATACATATAGATTGAAGGTTGCAAGTCTTCAAACCACAGCATTCTTCGCACATGTGCATGACTGACTTGCGATGATTCCAGAGGAAGCAACATTGACTTTCTCGAGTTCACGGCGGCACCCTGCATCAAATGCACACGAACTAGAGGAAGTCACTTCTTACATCCGAACATATGCTTCATGAGCTAGCATGAACAAATGCTTTCAAAAGTTTCCAACACTAGCTTAATGTTCAGCAAAATTATGGAGAAGACAAGGATGTTGTCAATGGGCACAACAACAATTCATCTGGGTTTCCTTTTAAAAGGAATTCCATAGTTAAGTGAACAAGTGATAGCATTGGTCAGACCCAAAAGATAAAATGGTGTATGCTCGAGGGATCAACCACGAGTAAGACAACATTACGAATATCGTTGGTTCTGGTCTGATTGGATGATAGCCCATACTCAATCAAAGGTTTGGGTAAGATAATAGATCCAACAATTGTTCACGAGGACCAATTGATGAAGATATCATCTTTCTTCAACACACACACACACACAAAAAGATATCCCTTAACATGAACTAAGTCGGACAAGCTTTTATCTTCCAACTCTCCAAGTTGTTGTTTAGCTTATCCAACTAGCTCAGGGTATCCAACACGGATTCTTGGAGAAGGGGTGGTTTACAGGAATAAACCAACTTGATCACGAGCTCAACATAACAGTCAGGTGACAACCTGGTGATACTTTCGAGAAGATATCCGGAAAATCATGAACCACCGATATGTTACTAAGATCGAGGACAATCCTTCTTTTCAGGGCAAGACGATATGATCAATAGGGCAAGGATTTGAAATAATCCTAACTCATCGATCGAGGAGTGAACCAGGAGAATGGACTAGGTAGCACGATCAATCTTAGAATGATGATTCGCTAACCAACACACTAAGAATGAAATTATTGTCCTTTAACTACCCAGCAACGAGGTTGCTAGGCGTATTGATTTCACACATCACAATTCATTTGTCGGTATTCCGGTTGCATCAACACGAAGACCGAGGAATGACTAATGATGGCAAGAAGTATCACTGTACCAAGAGTTCATAGGATGGTGTGCAATTCCTATAACAATCCCGATATAAAGATGGTAATACTCCAAGGTAGAACAGAACAAAAGCTGGATTAGCAATTTGATCTGCGGAGCACAACTTCTTTGACCCAATCCTGGATATGGAAGAGGTACTGGAGTTTGTTTCTCCTAGTCATTCTGCGATAGAATGGCTTGACGGACCACAAGAGTAATAGGCATCGATAAACGAACGCACGCATACTCTTGACTATCAATTGATAGACGAGGGTCAGAATGCAACTAAAGAGAACAACTCAAAGGAACATATAATTTTCTGAGTTGTGGATGCATAGATTAGTATGTCGAACCAAGTTCAACATATTTCTTCCGGATAACCCATGCAGAAAGGTAGAACTGGCAGAGTCACGATTTATGAATGGAGAACTCCTCAAGAATAATCCTGTTGTGATATTTCAGTTCAACAAGGAACTTCTGCCATAAGTAGTTCATGGTATTTGGAAGAAGAAGATACCACGGACTTCAAGGACTATCGCAAAGGTTACTAATATCCTAAAGGCACTAGCAATTACTATCAACATGAAGTAGGTAGAGTGAATCTCGGGTTCAAGAACCCAGGAGCAGAATACCTATTACTAAGTAGCATCACGGGATGCTTTCGATAATGATGGCCAGAATCATCACACTGGGAACACAAATCATGGCTAAATTACTAGATGATCCCCTAAGACACCTAGGGTCATAATAATATCTCCAACATATATGTCAAGGTAACAGAGTACCTCAACTCACTAATTAGTGTGGTTAATCTGGCCCAAAGGAACATTGAAACGGGAGGAAGGAATTTGCAAGTGCATCAGACTGTTTAGAGACCTGAGATGACTCGGACAGCGTAACGGCTGTAAATGCTCAAAAAAAAGGTTTGAGACATTCACAAAAATGGTGGCATAACCACCCAGAAACACAATATCAAGGTTTCAAGATCAACGATTAACATACGGAAGTAATAGGAGCTGAAACGAGGCTTAATTCCAACAATTCTATAAGTCTACGGATTAGTAACACGTGATCCTGATAGAAAGAAGAGATAGCCTAGTTCTTAATCCCCGTAGAAGAGAAGATGATGACTCAGATCAGAAGGCCATGAGGTATAAGGAGTAAAAAGAGCCTTACGTTCCATCCCACAATCAATTCCCTTATATAACTAAAGAATTCCTAGACTCAACTTCGACCAGTTTGGCTTGATAATCCTACAGGCAGTCAAGCTCTGATACCAACGCTGTCAGGACCCCGACTCAATGCCACATCGATCTAGCATGTAACACCTCATATCACTTTGCGGCCTCACGCTCGGTATTCCCACGGGTGTCGCCTTACCTTTGCCCGGGACCGTTTGCGCCTTTTGGCACACGTATATGACAGTGTCGCTAGCATCCATATGATAAGTAGCCCGGGCTGACATGGCTAGCCGTAAACCCAAAGTGGCACAGACTTACAGGGACAGGCATCCATGACCCAGCATCGAACGTGTCGGTCATCAGCGAGCGAATCCAGGCTCTAGCACTGGGCTAGCAGGACTCCGGTGAACCGGGCTGTAGCGGGCTAACAGGACTCCGATATTCATCGCGTGACATTTCCCCGAAGGGACAGACACAGGAACGAAGAAGGACACATGCCGGCCAGCCTAAGTGTTCCGGAGCAGTAGCAAGCTACCATGGCTCGGTGGAAACACTAGGAGACATTTCCCGGTAAGAGAGGCTACTAAAGATAAACAACTAGATGGTCAGATCCCACACATACCAAGCATTTCAATAGCATTCACACAATATGCTCGATATGTGCAAATACAACATGGCATCACAACATGACTCTACGACTCAAGTAATTTATTCAATAGGCTCCGAGGAGCGAGATATTACAAACATGGGTCTCATGACCCAACAATCAGAGCATACAAGTCAAAGCACAAGCGGAAGCTATCATGTCTGGGTACAGACATCTATAACTGAAAAAGGCTCAGAAGCCTGACTATCTACCAGATCCCGCCGGGGCACAAGATCATAGCTGAGGTAACAAGCTAAACGTCGAAGTCCACGCGGTACTACTAGCGAGACAGAAATCTCTCTGCAAATATATAAAATGAGCAAACGTGAGTACAAATGTACCCAGCAAGACTTACATCAGAACTAACTACATATGCATCATTATCAACAAAGGGGATGGTGGGGTTTAACTGCAGCAAGCCAGCTTTGACTCGGTGGTTATCCTGAACTACGACTGCAAGTAACTCTTTTGAGGTGGCGCACACGAGTCCACATATTCACCATATCAATACACCACTATGGATCCGCTCCCGCCTCCCTACGAGAACGCCATCCATAGCACTCACGCTTATCTTGCGTATTTTAGAGTATCCCCTTTCACTTGTCTATGAACTGATATAAGCAACCCAGAAGTCCTTTACCGCGGACACGGCTATTCGAATAGATGATATTAACCCTGCAGGGGTGTACTTCTTCATACATGTTTCCACCACTTAGCGTCTGCACACGACATGTGCTCGGCAGACTTCAAGCGAAAGCCGGCGTGGGTGTAGACCACGACCTACCTAAACACTCAAGTCTCTAGTCCAGGTTTATCGCCTATTCGGGTTCCATCCATGAGGAGATCTGGCCGGAGTTTCGCTCACAGCCCCAAACGATGTGAACAGGGTTCCCGAGATACCAAACGGGCATCCGGTACACCGTGCCACGTACCTACCGCATCACAACCCACCCCTACGGTCAGCGCTGTCCATGGCCTCCAGTAAGCTACAAACACCAGAAACTACTTGCAACTCCTGGACAGAGGACTAGGGTGAATAAGAAGTCGAGCGGGGTCATATTTCAGGGCCCAATGTATGGTAGTAGCTGAATCATGGATCACAAACACAGAACTCAGTTCCTGAAGACGGCTGCAATGAGACAACCCACCATGTACTCCTACATGGCCTCTCACCGCTACCTTTACCAAATCATGTTTACACACTTAGCTCACACACGGTAGGACATGTTCACACGCCTCTGATTCATCCCCGATGAATCAGACCTGACTCAACTCTAAGCAGTAGCAGGCATGACAAACAAACATGAATGAGTAGGCACAACAGGGCTCAAACAACTCCTACTCATGCTAGTGGGTTTCATCTATTTATTGTGGCAATGACAGGTCATGCAAAGGATAAAGGGGTTCAGCTACCGCAGCAAGTAACAAATATGTCGTTGTTGTCCTAATGCAGTAAAAGAGAGCAGGAGCGAGAGAGTGGGATTTTATCGGAATGAACAAGGGGGTTTTGCTTGCCTGGCACTTCTGAAGATAACACTGAGTCTTCATCAGTGTCAACGATCACATCAATGCAATGCACAATATGATGCATGCTATGACATGGCAATATGAATGTGTTTTGGGCTAATGCAACTAGCAACAGATTAAATGAAGTTGGTTTGAATACAAGATTCAAATTCAAACTCCATATGTGATTATTTAAATGCCCTTTAATTGATTTGTGCTAAACAGCAGCTATAAGTTGTTCTAACATGCATGAAAATGGTACAGATGGATTCCTTGAATTTTTCTGATAATTTTTCATATATAAATTATTTAATTTGGAGTTACGGTTGAATTTCTATGAATTTTTGAAGTTTTAGGCATTTTCTGGAATTTCCTGAATAATATTAAATCAAGAAATGATTATGGCGTCAGCACCATGTCACAGTGACGTCAGCAGGGTCAACTGGGCGCCCCAGGTCAAACCTGACGTGTGGGGGCCACACGTCAGTGACACAGGAGCTAATCCCGGTCAAACCCAGCGCTGACGGGGGTTTGACCAGGGGTGGGGCCCACTGTCAGTGGCTGTGGGGGTGTTTAGCGTGGTCATTAGTGCTAACTAAATCAGCGTCACGTCAGCTGCCGGCGGTTAAACGCCGGCAACCTCAGATCGCGGCGGCGTCCGCGTCAGGTTTGCGCTACAGGGCATCGTTTTACTCGTGGTTTGCGGCTACCGCTAGCTGGCAAAGCAGCGCATCTAATGGAGCGAACGGGAGGAGCTGGGGTGGCCTGAGTCGACGGCGGCGAGCTCCAAGGCGGCGGCCGGAGTTCGGGCACCTGCGGGTTTGGCGTTGTGGTGCTCGGGAGGGGAAGCTGGTGGGTTCTACGTGCTCCTGGTGAGGTTTGGAGCACGGTGGTGTGCCCGGCTTTGAGCCACGGTGGCTCTGACCACGACGGTGACGAGGCACGGCGGCGGCGAGCTCTCGGATCCGGCGGAAGCAATGGCTAGAGCGGCCAAATGGCATGGGAAGAAGAGGGGAACGGGTCAGCGGCTCACCGCGAAGCTGCAGGGAGGGTTAGTGGGCTCGGGGGCGCGCCGGAGTGGCCGAATCGACGGAGAAGGGCGCCGGGGCCGAAGCTTGAAGACGATGGCGATGGCGGCTGCTCGGGGCCCTTCTGGTCGCGTGCGACGACGAGGAGGACGAGGGCGGAACAGCGGAGCTTTGGGAGGCGTCGGAGAGGCGAGACGGTGGCTGTGGCCGCGCGAGCGCTGGTCGGCGGCGACGGGCTCCGTTCGGTCGCGGGAGGGGAAGCAGAGGAGCGAGGGGGAGGGAGGTCCAGAGAGCGAGGGAGAAGTGAGAGGGGGTCGGGGAGGCGCGTGGCGTCTCCGGGCGTCGAGGAGGGAGGCAACCAGGCAGGAGGTGGCCAAGCGCGGTGGCGGTGCTCGCCACCGAGCTGCTTCGTGCGCTGGCACGGGAAGAAGACAGGCATGCCCCCTGGTGGTTGGGCTGCACGGTGTTGGGCTGTCCAGGTGGGCTTGGTGGGCTGCAGAGGTAAGTCCAGGTAAGGTTTCTCTCCTCTGTCTTTTATTTATTGTTTTCTATTTTGTTCTGCTTTGTTTTGGTTTAGTAAAAATACTAAACCATTTTATAAAATCCTGAAAATAATTATGTGGCTAGAACTAAAATATACCAAACCACATAAAATGTTCCAGTAATTATTGGACATTTATTATTTATATATAATATATATATCCAATGCAAATAGCTATTTATTTAATTCAAAGGCCCAAAATAATTAACTCTGAGATACCAAAAATATTGTTTTGAGTTCTACCTCTTTGCAATATTTTCAGAGACTAGGAGGAACATTTTCTTGGACTTCTTTGAGGAGATTTTAATGTTGATCAATTTTAGAAGGTTTCTGAGGCTTTGAAAATTCCTCAATTCAAGTTTCAAAAATTTAAATATGATGCCTGGATGAAGATGCAACTATTTACAAACAATATTCTAGGGCTGTGACACTCCATCGGAGTTCCGCTTTGTACATTCATCCAAAAGTTACTCCCTTTAAGGAGCCCCTTCATCGAGGAAAGGCGGCGAAGACGTGCGCCAGGAGGTCCAAGACAACTTTTTTAGACCGCACTCTCTATTTTGCGAGCCTGTAAAGTGCCTTCTACCACAGCCATCGACCCTTGGCATGTCAAATATCCAGCGTGGTGGTGTTATTATATACAAAACAATGATTGGCACGTCACTCAAGTTCTAGTGAATATAATTTATATCCTGTATTCACTTTTCTCTAAAAAAACTATATTTTGCTCCTTGTGTTATTTCACACGCCCCGCTAGGGGCTTGATATGGGAACAAACTAAATTGCCAATAAGTCCGAACAACTTTATAGCATACTTCGGCGCCGCGAGTTTGGCCTTATATGCATCAGCTCTGAATCATGTATTGGGTCAATAGTTGGGTTGCCCGGCTCCTGTGCTTGCTACCTTATGTTCCGCTCTATCAGCTAAGGTATTAAAGGTAGAACTACTACAATTGTGCCCTGGTTACCCAGGCGAGCACCTCAGTAGAGAAAGCCGAAAACTGACTGTCATGATGCGGCGAGAGCTGGTCAACCACTCGATGACTTATTGGAATCTTTCGTGATTCCCTCCGTATTACACGAAGGACCTTTCTTTAGGTCATACATGTGAACGCACCACATTGGGATAACAGCGTACATACCAGGGTTTATATCGTAGACCCACCATAAAACTCCTATGGCTAAGTGAAAGTGTTAACGCACTATAGTCCGGTTGCCTCATTCACTACATTGACACCTCCATCCATGGACGAAAACGTTGGGTTAAGAGTGATCAGATGCTTTTCCGAACACCCCCGTATTTTCTACGTGGGGGCTGAAGCCGACGACTGGAAATTTTTCAGATTATGCAAACAACGGCCGCACAGGAGGAACCAAAAACTTTTAAGCAAAAATCATAATATTATAATCATATAGTGTTTTACAGTTCAATACATTTCATTCGAATATCATATCTTTTGAGCACTGACCCTCTATCAAGCGGGCACCCTCTAAGACATCATCGAAATAGTGTTCAGGTGTGTGATGGTCCTTACCCTTGGGGGGACTCCTCGAGGCAATGTTAGTGGCCTTCATCTTGGCCCAGTATGTTTTGACACGGGCAAAGGCCATCCGTGCACCTCCAATGCACGTTGAACGCTTAACAGCGTCGATACGCGGCACTGCATCCACCAGCATCTGCACCAAACCGAAGTAACTATTTGGAATGGGCTCCGTAGGCCACAGCCGTACTATGACGTCCTTCATGGCCGAACCAGATATCCTCTGGAGCTCGGCCCACTGGGCCATCTGTTCATTTAGTAACAATGGACGCTTTGGCACGCCGAACTGTGACCAAAAAAGCTTCTCCGTGGCACACCCTTCCTGCACTTGGTAAAATTGCGACGCATCGGAGGCACTCTTCAGCAGGTCTAAAAAGGGGTCCGGAGAACTCCACATTTGGTTAAGCGGGGAATACTTCGGATCGCCGAACTTTGTCTGTAATAAGAAAGGCTTACCAGCCGCTATCTCCCCAGCTTGCCGGATCTCTTCCCGAGCCACTCTAGACTTAGACCGTGCTTCTTTCGGTTCTTGTAAGGCCTTGTCGAGATCGGCTGTTTTGGCCTTGTTATCTTTCTCAAGGACTTCGCACCAGACGGTGGTCTCCTCCAGCTTGCGCGCCATGGTAGTAATTCTTTCCTCACACGGGCGCCGAACAGCCTGTTCGGTTTTTAACTCTTCAGCCACCTTATGGGCAGCCAGATTACTCATCTGGGTTTGTTCCTTGGCAAGGACAAGCTCAGCCCGAAGGGCCTCCACCGCAGCAGCACCATCTGTAGTTACGCATGTCTTAGTATACAATTCCAGCTTCATGCTCATGTTATCATGCGTAAATATACTGGCTGACCCAAAAACATACCTTGCGCCTCATCAAGACGCTTGTTGATCAGCGTGATGTCATCATCCGCCTCATCAATCTTCCGCTGCAGATCCGCAACCTCCGCGGATCGGGCAATTGCAGGAGAAGTAATAGCCTGTGTTCCAAGTAGTCATATTATTTCCTGGATAAATATTTTTGATCCTATGATTGGCTCCCTTGGGGATCCTATCAGAGTCTCAGGGGATACTATCTATTCATAGGAGTACTTTGTGAATAAAACACAATTGAAAGCATTACAACACAAATCTCGAAACCTCTTAGCAGGCTTGTGATAGGACCTTTTTAACCATCGTGCCCATCAAGGTACGATGGTCTTCGGAGACGGACGCTTGTCACAACATGTCCGTCAATATATCCGGCGTTTCTGGGTCACCGGAAGCAGCCGTAGCAGCACGGCCTCCCTTCAAAGGGGTCCGTTCATTCACCCCTAGAGTTGTCTCCGGTTGGAAGCCGGATAGTCCGGGCCCTTTATTGTTGGTCCCCGGATCTTGGACTACTGAAGTGTCATCTTTGGTTCGTTTTTTCGTCACCCCTCGCATCACTTGCGGATCAGGAGAGACCCTCCGGGACGATACCTCGACGTCATCCGCCTTATTGGGCAAGGAGACTGGTGGAGGCGTCTCGCTTTCCATCATCTCTGGGAGAAGGTCTCCTGAGGAAGATGATTGTTGAGAAAGATTGTGCGCTGAGCTACAAAAATATACATTTTATATGTTACCCTGGTCACAGGGGAGGAATGGGGTATGTGTAAAATTCCCTTGTTTGCATACGATTTAGGCTTGGCCTCGCTGGAGGACTGCACGATAATGTCATCCTTCAAACCTGAGCCACCCGACAGGGGCATCTTGCCGCGCTTGGGAGCCTTTTCTTCCCAGTCTTCGGAGACGGCCCTTTTCTTACCATAGGGGGAATGAATGTTGGCTTCCCCTTTACTTTTTCCTTTGGGCGATGGGATTTTCATCTCCCCGGACACGACGTCTAAAATATCTTCGGGGTGGAGGCCCTCTTTGGTCCTCCCGCTCCCCGTCTTGTCCTCCTTCGCAGACATCTGGTATGGTGCCGAGGCCAGCATCCTTGTTAATACGGGATCCGCTGAGGCTTCGAGAAGGGGGGCTGAACACCTAATTAGTTCCGCTTTCTTTATCTTGCCCTGAAAGAAGATAGTTTGCTCGGTAACATATCACGATATACTTAACTATGGAGTGTTCGAAAGACAAGTGCTTACCGGGGTGTCCGAATGGTTGCAGTCAAGGCCAACGTCTTTGGAGCTGTCCGGCCAATGTGTTCGTTTCCCAAAAAACATCTTTGTCGGATCTCGGGTTTTGGCAAAACCCTTAAGGTTCGAACACTGGGGTGCGCGCGAAGATCTCCCCCTACCAACTCATGCCCTCAATCTCGCCACGATCTTAAAGGCAAGCTCGACGAACTCGCAACACAAGGTACACAAGATTTATACTGGTTCAGGCCAGTGTTGTGGTGTAATACCCTACACTAGTGTGGTGTGTTGGATTGCCTCTCGGCTGAGGATGAATAGTACAAGGGGAAGAACAGCCTCCTGAGGTGAGGTGTTCTTGTGCTTGGTGGATGTGAGGATGGGTTGGATCTAGTCCAAGTTGAGACGGCTGAGGTTCTCTTCCTTGTCCCCTTCCTCCCTGTCTACTGTGGTGGCTAATCCTATTTATAGAGGCCCTGGTCCTCTCACCAAATATTGAGCGGGAAGGGAGCCAACAACGGCCAATTTGAAAGGGGACAGCTAGTACGAGTTATCCTGACAAAAGCAGTCTTCGCCTGCCAAAGGCTCTGGTGGTGACGCCGCCTTGGGCTCCATGGGGACCTCCATCTTGCCATCCTGCTGGTCTTGGTCTCATTGCACCGATATGGAAACCTTTGCTTGATGCCTAGGTACTCCTCGCTTATGCTTGCCTCCTTAGCACCAAAGAGGAAACAAGGACACGGTGCGCGCTGGCGCCCGCCTGGTCTCGGTCGTCATGGCTCACGTCATTGGAACCTCACGAGGTTTGCCTGGCCTTGATCTCTCCGCCCCTCACGAGCCAGCCTGGTGAGGCCGCCTCGAGGAGGTCTTGTGTCATCCGCCTCCCGAGGCTTGGCCCCTCGCGAGGGTCTTGAATGCTTGTTGGTGAAGATGGGTCGTACGTGCCCTCGCGGAACCACGCTGTGGGCTGCAGGCAGGCAAGTCTGGGGACCCCATTCCCAGAAGGTCGACATTAGCCCCCGGGCCCAAGGCGCGCTCGGGCTTGGCTTCGAGGCGAAGCCAAAGGGAAAGTGCGGAGCGCCGCGGGCCCAAATACGCTACGGCCTTGGTCAATGCGTGGCGGTTGATTGGACGTCGGCGTCTCCGCTTTCCCACGTTCCCTCGTGAACTGTCCGACTATCAAAAGGCTGGCGTAGACAGCGCTTTCCTTCATTGCTTCCTTTTGTCTTGCTCTAGATCCCCTTTCTTGCTCCCTGCTTCCGAAATCTCCATATCTAATCCCATCCCCTTCTGCATTAGCGACCAATGGCGCCCCGGAGGGTCTAGCCCGCCTCATCGCCAACTAGGTACGAGCCAGCTCTCGACGCGCCCAACGTCTCGGAGAAGAACCTTTCCGCCACGCGCTTGCTGATGGTGGGGGAAAGCAACGAGAGGGGGAAGACTGAGCTCTGGGTCGGCTTCGACGTGCCGGAGCCCGAGGGGAGCACCTTCTTCCCTTTCTTCACGAGCAGCTTCGTCGCGGGGCTGGTTCCCCTCTTCTCTGACTTCTTCTACGAGGTCCTTGGCCACTACGGGCTGCAGGCGCTGCATCTTCATCCCAACTCTATCCTTCTCTTGTCGATCTTCGCCTACTATTGCGAGGCGTACCTCGGCGTGATGCCGTCTATGGCTCTACTGCACCACTTCTTCTTCCTCCACATCACCGAGGGTCATACCTCCGGGTGTGCCAATTTCATCACGGCCGGCAAGGCCAACTCAATCTCGAAGACTGGGAAGATGGCCAACGGCTTCCGGAGCATGTGGGCCATGACGGACGCCAAGTGCGTCCATCCAAGCTTGATGCTGCCAACAAAGATGCCCCAGTACGACAAGGGGTGGTATTGCACGAAGCTCACTGATGAGCGGGCGACGTTGGTGCTGGAGCAGATGAACGCTGACCTGAAGCCGGGCAATGCGAAGGCGACAAAGGTGACATGGGCCATGCTCCTGAGGGAATTCCTGATGCTGCGCGTAGCCCTGCTTTAGGCGCGTATGCGCCCCTTGTGGGAGCTTGGGGCGAAGAGGACAAGGTTCGCCTAAGCACGAAAGCCTTGTTTGACGGTGAACTAGCTGCAGCTCTCCACCTCCTGGTCGGGGACGACTAGGAGTACCTACCTAGTGTATTCACTCACTTGTTCCACTGCAAGGACGGGGCGCAAGTCGTGGCCGCTAGGCCGACCTTTGACGGGCGCGGGCTGGTGCCGCCGGCGCCCACCGGGGCCCTGTAACGCCCTCGATGCGGCTATATCTCCCACGTGTCGAAGCACGACTTAGAGGCATAACCGCATTGAAAGCAATGTCGCAAGTGAGGTAATCTTCGCAAACAACCCATGTAATACAATAAGGGGAAAAGATACATAGTTGGCTTACAATTGCCACTTCAAACAATTACATGAATAAAGCATTACATCATCCAGATACAATAAAGGTCCGACTACGGAACCAAAATAAAAGAAAAACCCCAAATGCGACGAAGGTCCCCGATCGACCCCAACTGGGCTCCACTACTGATCAACTAGAATGAAACAACACAAAGGACAAGATCTTCATCGAGCTCCTCCGTGAGCTTGGTTGCGTCATCTGCATGGTTCAACGGCACCTGCAAGCTGGTTTTGGAAGTATCTGTGAGCAACGGGGACTCAGCAATCTCGCACCCTCGCGATCAAGACTATTTAAGCTTAAGGGTAAGGTAAAGGTATGAGGTGGAGCTGCAGCAAGCGACTAGCATATATGGTGGCTAACATACGCAAAAGAGAGCAAGAACAGAAGGCAAAGCACGGTCGATAAAAGTATGATCAAGAAGTGATCCTAGAACAACCTACGTCAAGCATAACTCCAACACCGTGTTCACTTCCCGGACTCCGCCGAGAAGAGACCATCACGGTTACACATGCGGTTGATGTATTTTAATTAAGGTCATCTTCAGGTTTTCTACAACGGGACATTAACAAATTCCCATCTGCCCATAACCGCGGGCACGGCTTTCAAAAGTTCAAAACCCTGCAGGGGTGTCCCAACTTAGCCCATGATAAGCTCTCACGGTCAACGAAGGAATAGACCTCCTCCCGAGACATTCCGATCAGACTCGGTATCCCGGTTCTACAAGACATCCTCGACAATGGTAAAACAAGTCCAGCAAAGCCACCTAGATGTGCCGACAAATCCCGTTAGGAGCTGCACATATCTCATTCTCAGGGCACACCGGATGAGCAAGACGTTGGGTGGGCCAGCCCAGAGTTGCCCCTGGTAGCTCCGGACATCCTCAGTTGGACCAACACTCAGAGGAGCACTGGCCCGGGGGGGTTAAAATAAAGATGACCCTTAGGCTAGCCTAACCCAAGGGAAAAGGCTAGGTGGCGAATGGTAAAACCAAGGTTGGGCCTTGCTGGAGGAGTTTTATTCAAAGCGAACTGTCAAAGGGTTCCCATTATAACCCAACCGCATAAGGAACGCAAAATCTGGGAACATAACATCGATATGACGGAAACTAGGGCGGCAAGAGTGGAACAAAACACCAGGCATAAGGCCGAGCCTTTCACCCTTTACCAAGTATATAGATGCATTAATTAAATAAGATATAATGTGATATCCCAACAAGTAAACATGTTCCAACAAGGAACAACATCTCCATGTTCCAACAAGGAACAAACTTCAATCTTCACCTGCAACTAACAATGCTATAAGAGGGGCTGAGCAAAGCGGTAACATAGCCAATCAACGGTTTGCTAGGACAAGGTGGGTTAGAGGCTTGGTTCAACAATATGGGAGGCATGATAAGCAAGTGGTAGGTATCGCAGCATAGGCATAGCAAAAGAGCGAGCAACTAAGGAAGCAAAGATAGAAGTGATTTCGAGGGTATGATCATCTTGCCTGAGATCCCGCAAGGAAGAAGAACGAGTCCATGAAGAAGACAAACGAACGTAGACGAATGGGTCCTCACAAACGCGACGTTACTAGAAACCACCCGAAGAAGCAAACACCGGAAAGAAGCACACAACATAGTAAACAACCAACACATGAACATGATATGATATGCGGGATGCGGTATGCGATGCATATGCATGATTTGCAAGGGAATGAATGAACCTGGCCTCAACATGGAAATCAAGTGTGCCACTGGAAATATGAGATGAAATCACTTGAAAACGATATAAAGATCACCGGAATCGGAGTTACGGTTTGGAAATGGCAAGCGATTCAAATATGACCACGTCCTGCGATTTACAGCAAGTATTCATCTAAATGCAACAAGATGAACATGCTACAGCACCCAAACATGGCATCAAAATACATGTCAGGAATCCATTCATGAATCTTAACAAAAGTCTAGCACTGAGCTACGGCCAATTCATCCATTAACAGGTTCAAACAAGCATGGCAAAAATGCATTTGACAAACAAATTTCAGACTTAGTGAAATTAACACTTGTCTGAAATTTTAGATCAGATAGCACTCTTCGGAGCATGAAAACTATATGCTACAGGACCTGAACATGACAAAGTAAAGCATGGCATGGAGCTACTCAAAGAGCTTAACAAAAGTCCCTGTGACCTTGAGACAAACGGGATCAGAAAATACATTTGTAAGCATGTGAACATGGCAAAAACATAATCAGTTCACAGACTTAGTGAAAACTGGAGCATGCTGAAACAGATATCAAGTAGGCAGGTTTACGAGCTCGATGCACTCACTACAGAGCAAGTCATGACAATCTAAGCATGCACCCATCAAGAATACACAAAATGCAAGCTAGACATGGCAAGAACAATAACATAGCATGCACGGATCAACTACAACATCACCGGCAAAATCGCTAACAAGTAGAAAATCTGCCCAGATTGACGAAATAACAAAAGTAGAGCTCGATTGACTCAATCTAGGGTGCTCCATAATTGCAAACAAAGACATGGATGGATAGAGCACTACAAGATTAACAAAACATCCTTACTGATCATCCTCAAAAGAGGCACGGATCACTAGGAAACAACATGAACATATGGCATATTGAGATAAACAGCTCATGGACTTAGTGGAAATGCTAAGTCCCTGAAATCAGCATTAACAAGTGCCTCACTTGGCAAGCTTGTGCTAGTCATCACACACATCACAAAATTACATGGGTTGCACCTCTGGAAAGATGGCAAAACCCTTAACAAAACATATGTAGAGCTCAGGGGCATATCATGCACACAATAATCATGGTCAAAATGACAAATATCTAAATGGAGCAGCAGATCTGACAATTAACTGAAGTAGCACTCTTCTAACAGCATTTCGGGCATCAAGATGAACTCAAATGAAAATGATGCACTGAGATGAAATGATGTACTCTCTGAGACGAACATTTTGATATGCTATATGCATGAATCGGAGCTACGCATGCAAAGTTACGATGCTTTGAACAGGAGCAAAATATTAGGGTTAGGGACGAAAAAGTCAACCCGCGGATCTCAGATCTAGATCGGATCCGGGCGGTTACTGTAGCAGGGCGCGGATGCCGAGGTTCGCCGGCCCAGAGTTCGCCGGGGCGCCGGAGTCGAGGGAGAGGGGCGGCCGGATCCGGTGATGCACCGGCGAGGCGAGGCGGCGGACGGCTCGCAGGGCGCCGCGGCGGCGGCGGCGCGGAT